>NW_023629750.1:0-1856 GCF_014905685.2 Nematolebias whitei | reverse complement strand
CCACAGGCTTCAGGCCAGGTTGAGAGAGCAAACAGGACTGTGGTGAGTATTTTGAAAAAATACGTAGCCGCAAACCACAAGGACTGGGACGTGAAACTCCCTCTGGTCCTCATGGCCATAAGGGCCACTCCACACACATCGACTGGCATCTCTCCTTTCGAGATGATGACGGGTCGACAAATGACTCTCCCTCTACACCTGTTGTACCAACCAGGCGATGCTGCCATGGCAACAGCCTACACTACACAACAATACATGAAAGACTTGGAAAAACACCTTAAAAACACTTTTGCTTTTGCTCAGAAAAACCTGGAAAAATCAGCTGAAGGACGCAAAGCGTACTACGACCAAAAGGCCTCTCACGAGGAACTCCAAGTGGGAGACAGGGTCTGGTACTACACGTTTGCCCCCACAACTGGGAGAAGAGAGTCAGGGACCGGAACTCTCGCCCGTAAACTGATGCCCAGATGGACTGGACCCCATCTGATAACAGACAAACTGTCTCCAGTTGTCTATCAGATAAAAATCAGTAAAGGCCAAAAAGAGCCAATCGTTAAATGGGTACATCGAAACCAGGTTAAACCACACAAGGTGTGCAAAGAAACAGCTCCAATGGGACAGCGTGATTGAATCTGACAACCAGGGTGAGGTGAAGCAGTGAAACGATGTTTCTAGTTGCTTAGTCACTACTCTTGTCGATGTTGAAACGTTGTTTAATTGGTTTTGGTATGGTTTCTGAGGTAAGAATGAGTTTTGTATGTATTTCAGTTGGAGACTGTAAAGGACTTTAACTATGCCAACATGCCGTTCACTCGTTAAAACCTAATCTTTGCGGAGTCAATGTAGATTAATGCTACCTTAAGTACCATAATCTACATTGGTCTCACAACGCTTAAGCCGAACCTACTCGAACAATTCTATTCGGGGGGATAGCTAATTCTTTTTGATGAGTCTCGCCATAGACTCCAAAAACATTTATGGGGAAACCAAACACCCGATCTCAAGTCGTTCGTCTAAAAGGCAACAGACAAGTAAACCAACTATAGTGGCCATGTAAGTCTAACATAGACAAAGTTAGCGATGGTGGTATAGTTGGAACACCCTTCTATAGGTATAGACCCCTATAGCTACCCTTTTCAGCATGTTCCACCCCTTAACTGGTAGCTGTAGCTGTTCCCAATCATAATAGCTTACACAACAGGTGCATATAGGTTAAGGCCTTATGTAAAATCCCCTTCATAAGCCCACCTTAAACCACTTAATTGCATGACACATAGAACCAGAACGGCGCCGACTGGACGTCACCCAGCGACGACCTTCGCTGGAGGGGACCTGCAATCCTGACGTTGGTCTCCAATCTGTATCCAGTGGCCGCATCTTCAGTTCAATCAAGGGAACCCCTCTGTATGCTGATCAATTAACACCTCCAATCGTTGTGGATTTACCGTTGTGGATTATATGACTTTTTCCAATGGATTACAGACTTTGTTTCCAAGGGGTTAAAGCATTGCTACAATGGAATTACCAACAACATTATGGAGTTACCAACAACATTATGGAATTACCTAAACCGTTGTGGGATTACCTTCTTTGACTTTTGTTTTCCTCTTGCTGGATTACATCAAGCTCCATGACATTCTGAGGCGTAAGTTCATGTTAGAATTCATCCCCATGGACAGGCGATGATTTCCAAAGGGGGGACTGTAATGAACTAAGCCTCAGGTCAAAACCTGACCCTGAGGACCTTCATGGGACAGGAACTGTTATTTCATTGATTTGAGTCCAGAAATACAAATTAAGCTCATCCACAGACTTTCTAATTGTATCCTGCACTAATCAATTGAAAGAACACTCTC
>NW_023629749.1:0-1856 GCF_014905685.2 Nematolebias whitei | reverse complement strand
GCCATCTGGTATTACCCAGAAGCCACCCTGACTCTTGTGTTTCAGTCAGGAGTCAGGGTGGCTTCTGGGTAATACCAGATGGCTAGGCCTCAGACTGACGAAGCCTCTTGGATGAGGGGCGAAACGTTTCTTTTTGACAAAACAAACGAAGTCCAGATGACATGATTCAACCTTTTTTGTTGTTATATACCTGGATGACTGAGAAAACAAACTTTGTGCAGTCAAGGAATAGTTTAATCTGCTTGCCACATCACGTAGAAGGCTTTTGAAGCACTGTTTCATATTTCCTAACACATCATAACCACATAAGATCCACTGAGATCACACTTAGTCACACCCCTTCATACACTGATAGGTTGAGCTCCCGTTCTGCGAAGGAGGAGTCTAGGACCCTATAAATGAGTAATGACACGAGACATTGGGGCTCTTCTTACGGGTCTGTGAACGCGTCACAGACGGGAGAGTCCAGCGCTGTAAATTGTAATCTTTTCCTGCCTTTTCTAATGTAATTGATAAAACTTAACTGACGTTTCCTTGATTTATTGATTAGTATAAGTTGTCACTTCTGAGGGAGGTTCGAGCCGGGGGTAAAGACGTGGGCTGGAGGGGGTTTCCGGGTCCGGTGGTCCGCACTCCGCAGCCAGCTCCCGTCTTTAACACAAGCTATTTGCTGTTCTATTAATTTAAACAAGACAACATAATGAGCAAATAAATGGAACTTGTAAACCTTTTGTTGTCTGCTGTTACTCTTTAATTTTTGGTCAAAAGGTTAACTAATACGTTTGCTAAGGTTGATGCACTTTGTGTGTTGATAGCATCACACTTACCAGTATGCTTTCAGCTTCCTCACTGGACTCAGACTTACAATAGAACCATATGGTGTCCTTTTGATGCCAAGTGGGTCTAACTTCATGTTCACCACTTCATTTTGATCTGCATGTACTAAAAAATAAAATTGATTTGAATCAGTCATGATTTAAAGCAAACCTGTGATGTGTAATTCATTTGATTATTTTGTCAGTCATTAAGTGATGTTAATTTTGCACTGCCTACTGTTAGAAAGATTTGTGGATCCTCAAATCAGCATAAAAACCATCAAAGTTCATGCTCAGTAATCCAGGTTAAAAATCCTACAAAGTTCAGTCAGATCATCTGAATGGTTTCTTTTTTTTTTTTTTTTAGATGTTTTGTCTTTCATCCAAAGGACTTCGTCAGTCCAAGGAGCCACAACAAACTCAGTTCCACAAGAAGCACACTCACCAAGTGGGCCAACCAGTTTGCTGGTGATAAGAAACTGGTAATAAAAAAAGAAACTGTCCAGATGACCTTACTTTGTTACATTGTTGGATTTAAAAAAAAATCTGTATTAGTGAGCTTGAACTTTGATGTTTTGAACCACTTTGGCTATGGCTGCCTCAGAGGAGTTGACGGGGGAGAAGGTGGGCCCCAGGAACTACCTTATCACCAGCAAACTGGTTGGCCCACTGTGCTGCTTGTGGCACTCAGTTTGTTTGTGGCTCATTGAACTGATGAACTCCTTGGACTGATGAAGTCCTTTGGATGAAGAATGAAACTTCTCAACAAAAAAAGAAACCAAATTTTGTTGTGGCATAAAAAATACTTGCATTAAATATACATACAATCATTTTCACAAATGAAAATAGGTTTAAATGTGTTTTTGTATTTGTTGTTTTTTTTTTTGTTTTTTTTTATTTGTTCTGTTTTTAAGGTCTAACCACAAAAACTAATTAAAACCTCAACAAGGAATGTTGCCAGCAGAAAGCACTTTTCTATAAAGAAAACAGAAAAATATGTGTGTGTGTATGTATATATATATATATATATATATATATATA
>NW_023629748.1:0-1857 GCF_014905685.2 Nematolebias whitei | reverse complement strand
GATTTAATGGTGAACTAAAGTTCAATAAAAGTTCATTAGCAGGATTTATACACACACACATATATATATATATATATATATATATATATATATATGTACATACAGTATATAGTTTAATTTGATCATTTTAATAATCTGTATTATTTTTAATTTAACTTCAAAATAAATTCTCACCCTGTACTAAAACCTGTTTCCAAGGTATTACCGCATCCAGTTTTTAAGGCGCACGACAGCAATTTGAACCTCACCCACTGGAACCGGTACTGAAAGGGGTGATGGAAACACAATGTGTACCGAACCGACTCGAGTTGAACCGTACTGTATGGGTACTAAGCGGTACTATGGAAAAGGGGCTTAAGAGCCACTTTCTCAGGTTTAGTGTTCATAGGAAAGATTTCTTGAAAAGTAAAAACATGAAAAGATGAAGTGCAGGATATAAGATACATGTTTCTTCTAAAATCTAAAATGTATACAAAGTACAATACCATACCATACCATACCATATCATGCCATACCATACCATACCATACCATATCATACCATACCATATCATGAGCTAAGCGTCTTTCAATCAACCTTTATTTATACAGGTAAATCCCATTGAACTGTCTTTGAACTCGGACACTCTCCTCCGGTTCTGTGCGCACTCGTCTACCGCCCCCCTCGATCCAAGGACTTCATAAATGAATTCTCTGACTTTTTGGCTGATATCACACAGAGATACACTCACTTTTTGTTTATTGGTGACTTTAATTTGCATGTGTGTTGTCAGGAGAAGCCTTTAGTGAAGGACTTTCTAGATTTATTGTACTCTTTTAATTTAACTCAGCAGGTAAACGGTCCCACCCAAGAACACGGTCACACGCTGGACCTCGTTTTAACACGCAATGTCTCTGTTTCTAATTTGAAAATCGGTGACAATGTTTTTTCAGATCACATGCCTGTATTGTTTGACTTCACCCCCCCTTGTCCTACTGCTAAGACGTGC
This sequence comes from Nematolebias whitei, assembly GCF_014905685.2. Taxonomy (NCBI): domain Eukaryota; kingdom Metazoa; phylum Chordata; class Actinopteri; order Cyprinodontiformes; family Rivulidae; genus Nematolebias; species Nematolebias whitei. The sequence goes on along the minus strand of NW_023629748.1, from coordinate 869 downwards.
GCTCCTGCACGTACTACTCGTTCCATTAACCGTTTCACTGCTGCTCGTTTTAATGAAGGTTTTAACTCTGAGAGGATCGAACAGCTCTCGGTGTCTCTTACCACTGAGGAGCTAACCTCTCAATTCATCTCTGCCTGTTTAAATGTTCTGGACCGTGTTGCTCCCCTTAAAACCAGAAAAACGAAACTTAGATCAGAGTCTTGGCTGAATGACGTCACTCAAGCCGTTAGGCAGCAGTGTCGCAGAGCTGAATGAAGGTGGAGGAAGGACAGGCTGCAGGTTTCTTTTCAAATGTTAAAGGAGAGTTGGCGTCACTATCAGAAACCCGTTAAAGCTGCCAAATGTAAATTCTTCTCTGATTTAATTGTATCCAACTCCCACAACCCCCGAGTTCTATTCTCCACCCTGAACTCAGTTCTACACCTCAGTGAACCTTCACCTCTGGAAGCCTCAACTGAGCTGTGTGAAAACTTCCACCATTTCTTTTTAGAAAAAGTGGCAAACACCCGGGCACTCATTTCTCCACCAGCTCATGATCAGTCCAGCCCATCTCAGTGTGTGGCTGTGTTTGACCACTTTGAGCCCATCTCTCTGTAGTCACTTTGAGCCCATCTCTCTGGTAATGTGCAGCATGAAGCCATCTGGTTCCCCCTTTGATGTGGTCCCCCCTCGACTACTAAAGGAAGTTTTTCCTACCCTGGGTCCTTTTATTCTCGCTATTCTGAATAGCAGTTTATCCTCAGGTGTGGTGCCAAAATCTTTTAAACATGCTGCTGTCCAGCCCCTCCTGAAAAAACCTAACCTTGACCCCTCAGTCATGTCCAACTTCCGGCCTGTCTCCAGACTCCCATTCACCTCTAAACTACAGA
>NW_023629747.1:462-1857 GCF_014905685.2 Nematolebias whitei | reverse complement strand
AGTCTTCTCTGAGAGCTCGCTGCACCGGCCGTGCAGGGAAAACAAAACATTTGATTGGCTCATTAACTGAGTGACACCATTACTGTAACACCTGAAATAGAGTGAACCTCCAAAACACACATGCCCCGTCTCTCTGCACCTTAGTTATCTATTGCTGGAAAAATGCTCCATGAAAATCATCTTTTTTCCTGAATTTATTGGGCACAGGTCCAGACAGAACCATCGCTCGGTCCAGATCCGGACCGAGGTCCACCTATTAGTGACCTCTGCTCTACACCAAAATATCCAAGAATTAAGAAATAGAAACTCTCTGGAATATTAGTTTAAATATTTGTTGACATACCATCAGAACAGTCACTTCAATACTGTCCACTTATCAAAATGCTCTAACAACAAACAAAAACTCACAATGTCATCAACAAGTTTCATTCAAAATAATATTTTAAGTAGTTTTACTGTGATATATACATACACAGAATGTCATAATAACTTCTGTAACTAAAATCAGTTAAATAGTTTGTTTTTTTTTACCCAGTCCTGGTGGACGATACTCGAGTCAAAATCCAAGCTAAGGAAGTAGAAGAGTTCACCAGACATGCAGGGTCTGATGGTGCTCTGATAAACACTTTGGTAACAGTTCCTGTTTTAAATGTGCTATACAAATAAATCTGACTTGACTCTGGCGCTGTGCCAGATCACTGGTGTACCTGCGGATAAAAATAAATAGAGTTCTCCAAGAGATTTAACAGACATTTATCTGGATCTAACAGAGGTGCAGCTTACACTCCCAACCACACTAGATAGTCCTACTAACCAGTCAGAAGAAGTGTGGTGCCTGGCCTTGGGTCTTGGTAAAACTGTGATTCAGATCCAGCAGTGGTTCTGTGTGCTGTTGAATGTCTCTGTTTCCTGGGCTGCTTTAATGTACAAGCTGACCTGGGCTGAAGTCCAGGGGCCTACAGCATTGGGGGGCCTGTTGTTTTGAGGTCACGTGATGAGCTGAAATACATTGTTTTGTAACTTGTCAGGTTTTCTGTCAATCATTTCAGATGCATGTTTGTGGTGCTGATCCAAATAAAAAGTGACCCACATGGGCTCACTGGCCATGAGCTGATCAATCAGAAAGTGTGTTGCTAGAATGGAGGCGTGTCCCTCAATGATTGACTGATGGCTGTCCACATGTCGTGAAAGACGTTCAAGAGCGGTGCTCAAAATAAAAGAACATATTTGTCAGAACAAGTTTGAAAAAGAACTGGAGACCATATTGAAGCTGCAGATTTTAAAAACATCTGTCAGAGAAGCTGAACCCACAGAATGACGCTCACTGATTCTTCCACCACCTGAGGGGGAGGAGGACGAGGAGTGGCCCCCGCAGGTGATGCTACAGTATATTAG
>NW_023629747.1:0-362 GCF_014905685.2 Nematolebias whitei | reverse complement strand
TGAACCCACAGAATGACGTTCACTGATTCTTCCACCACCTGAGGGGGAGGAGGACGAGGCGTGGCCCCCGCAGGTGATGCTACAGTATATTAGCTGGAGAGGAGCAGACAGGTGGAGCTGGGGAGAAGGGAGGAGCACAGGAGGAGCAGAGAGACGAGCAGGCAATGAGACAAATCTGATGACTTTTATAACAGTGACCCACGGGAGCGTGCACAGCCTGTCTCTGTATAATTTGCTGTTTCTGTTGCTTTAGTTTTTGGAAATAAACAATATTGACATTAAAATAGGTATATTTGAACAAAACTATAGCAAAGGTGTGTCTCTGATTTACTTGTCTTTTTTTGTTTTGTTATTGTCCAAAA
>NW_023629746.1:0-1857 GCF_014905685.2 Nematolebias whitei | reverse complement strand
CACTTCTTCATGTTCAGCCTGTTCTCTGCTTCACTCTTGTTGCTCTATTTGCAGCCTCTTCAGTGGATTCTTGCTGCTGTCATGTGATCACTCTGCAGGGATCAATCACCTCCAGGATCATTGCTTCAACAAGTCAGTAGAGATGATAGAAAAAGCAGCAGATGTTCAGTGGAAACGTTCCACCTGCTGTCAGAATGTGTTTTCTATTAGAACCTTGAAGTGGACTGTGTAGTGAACCAACCCTCAGGTCAAATCCTGACCTTGAGGACCTTATGGGACAGAAACTGTTATTTCATTGATTTGAATCCAGAAATACAGGTTGACCCATCCTGAGACTTTCTATCCTGAATGGATCAAGTGAAAAAACTCTATTTTCATTATCATTACTATTTTTTAATATCTTGGTAATCAAACTGTGTTTAGTTCAAACCATTTTAAATGTTGAAGTGAACTACTCACTTTAAATCAACTGTGAAACAGTATAAATGATTTTTAATCCTCATTCACAGTAGAAATCTAGTTAATGTCTGTTACAGAGTAATTATTCATTTTCTGATTTTCTGTCTTCAATGAGCAAGTTGTAAGTCGGTCAAAAGTCGGAGACAAACGCAAACAAGTTTGTTGGAACGAACTGTCATGTTTTTAAATCCTCTCAGACGTAATAGAGAAGCTGGCACCTGTTTCCTCCCATCTCGCCTAAACATTTCTCTTGTCTGTTCTTAAACATCTTTCTGTTTGTTCCAAAACATCTCACTGTTTTTCTGACTTGGTAATGACCTTCCTACGTCACTAAGACCACACCCTGTTGGTTCGTTTCGACCAATCAGGAAGTTCTCAGAGGAGCCGGAAGTGACCTCTTTAAAAGGGTCGACACTTCCTAGTTCCAGGAGAACAGTAGTTCCAATGGGAGTGAGTTGAGAGTGAAGAGTCCCAGACGGAACTGAAGCTGAACATGAGTTCAGTAGTTCCAAGGAGTTCGGAATGCAGTTCGGAACGCAGAACAAAGTTCCGAGTCTCGTGGGAATTATGAAATCTTCCACATCTGAGTGGAACCTCTGACGGACTCACAACTCATGTGAGTCCACCCGTGAGGTGAGCTGCTGTTGAACGAAGCACGTCACTACTCCGGACGTTTTCCAACCATCCTACGGAGACGCTGGACTGGTAGCGTTAAATGGAACGCCGTACCAGCTGATTCATCTTCAGAGAGGTAACGAGTTGATTTACTACCGAAGCGTACCGAGGAAAGCTGGGTTCGAATGGAGAGTGCTGCCGTTCTTCTGTTCAACCATTTCCCCTCACACACCATCTCTCTCCACTTAACTCCTTCAATTTTCCCTCTTTAAACTTCTATCTGCCAGTAATTAATCCAGATATTTTCAGAAATGTCTGTTGTAAAGCTGCAAAGAGATACCATGGCCGTATGGTCTCTATTGTAAAGCTAATTAATTAAGCTGTTGTTGAAATCAAATTCTGCCAAATTAATGTAAATGTTTGATGTTAAATGTTGATTCCGTTAATAAATGGCCTCATTCATTTGATGGGTCAAAGAAAATTAACGTCTCACGTCACATTTAATAATTCAACACATGATATTACTCAGTCCAGAAAAATGAAAGAATCCGTTTAATTTATGAACAATATCACACAGGTATTGCTCATTACAACTGCATTAGAGCAGACAGGAGAAAGAAAACATGGCTCCTGTTTCTGCACATGTTCAGCACACAAACATCTGGCTGCACACTCCCAAACCTTGGTTCTGGTGAGTTCTGTTCACAGAACCTGCTCCGTATCTCAGCTCCAAACGTTCCACTAACACCCCTCACAACACCAAGAAGAGGTCAGAGGTCAGGG
>NW_023629745.1:0-1857 GCF_014905685.2 Nematolebias whitei | reverse complement strand
GGAGGAGACCTGTTCAGGTCTGTTCCTACCACTTTAGGTGAGGGTGGTTGGATGAGTCTAAAAGCACCAGGTCTGTAAAAGATTTTTGGAGGTTTTGGTGTATTATCCCGACGCTGTTCAGGGTCTGGTTTGGATTCCAGACCACCTCGCCCCTCGTCAGAACTTTTATTTGTTGCTGCTCTTAGCTTCTCCTCACATGCTTTTAAGCGTTCCTGTGATGTATTATAATCACTTTTTAAACGCATACATAGCTCCAGTAATGTGTGTTTATCCATTCTGAGTTCTTCCAGATCTTTGTTAAGCACATCTATTTTGCTATTCAGCGAATCAATTTCTGCATTTGCATTTTGCTGTGATTGAAACATCTGTTCAGAATGTTTTTTTGTGAGGACTTCGTGTTCACTTTTAAATTGAAGGAAGTGTTCTTCAATTTTCTGAACCACCTCTTTTTCACTGTATAACCTTATTGCAAGGTAATCAGCTTTCTCAACAACCGTATAGAATGATTCTTTCAGCAAAATTACAATTTTAGCCAGCTTTTCATAGTTTGACATTGAAATTTTTGTAGAGGTCACACTCTCTGCAACCTCCTTCAGATTGTCCACTAACTCTTTTGGGTTCATGCTGTCCGCCTGTTTGATCTGTGAATGTAAGGGTGCTGTCAGCAGCGCTAACGCATTCTCTAAACAGTCCGTCATCCCATAAGGATCAAAGTCTTTTTCTAACACACCTGTCATGTTTTTCACTGTGTAGCACTTTATCTGTTAAAAACAGTTGCAAGCTTCAGATATTTTACAGGTAAATATTTTTATTCAAGTTGTCATTGAGTTTTCACACTATTTTAGCTTTGGGTTTACACAAAGGTACTGTTATAAGTCAACTTATTCAAATGTGGGTACCTTTTTGTAGGCTTTACCCCAATTCATGAATAGTCTTAAGTAAATGCTTCTTTGCAGTGTTACTTGTCATATGCTTATTTCTTAACAGATACTAGTTACCAAGCTCTTTTTAGTGTATTTTACTCTAAAGCACTGAATTTTTATAAACCTGCAATTTTTCTAAAAAGTCTCAAAGCAAATCAGTTTAAAGACACTTTTTAAACCGTTCTGTTCCAGAAATTTGCTATTTTAACAGTTACTTATAGAACCGAGTGGTGAAAAGAAAAAGAAAAATTGATGATGTGTCAGGATTAATCAGTCTTTCTTCAGAAAAACTGTTATTCCTGTTCTCCTGTCTCATCCTCTATTTAAAATTAAATAGGAAGATTTATTTTTAGGTGGTAACTTAAAAAGAAAAGTTTCTTTTTCCTGATAAGTTTACTCTTATTTAGTGATTTTGCAATTAAACGTGTATTATCTTTCAAGCAAATGAGTAGCTTTTCAACTCTGTGAATATTTGAACCGTATCTTTTAAAAAGTTTCTAATTTTTCATTTTGTCCCTCCTTTTTGAGGTTTTCAGTGAATGAAAAATTTCCTGGTAAATGCCTGTGTGCATAAATACCTTAATAACTTTCTAAATGCAAGATAACAGTGATTATTCAGCTTTGAGGAACGTTTATCAACTCAAAAATGCCTTACAGAAAAAAAAAACGTTTAATTTCACTAAAATACCTAAAACTGAAGTGAAACTGTGATCTCAAGTTTCCCAGGAGGGGGCAGTGTTTAGCTTTCTACCAGCAGGAGTCTATGACGACTTCCTATGACGTTCGGTTGACATCCTGTTGTTAGCCGCTTAGCTTAAAGTTAGCTTCGGCTAAACTCGGTTAAAATCAACATTTCTGAACGGATTTGAAGCGTAAATGTGGCGTTCTTTCAACAAGCACGACTTTTTTGCATGAAACATGAGTTTTCTGGGAC
>NW_023629744.1:533-1857 GCF_014905685.2 Nematolebias whitei | reverse complement strand
CTGGAGACTTGGAGAGCGCCGGACCCTCCGGAGACTTGGAGAGCGCCGGACCCTCCGGAGACTTGGAGAGCGTCATCATTAGAAAGTATTTTATACAGTACATGGTAATACAATATATATTTGATGGTCATCACAACCCAACTGAGTCTGTATCTGATAAACACGTGAATCTAAACACCTGTATGAGCATGCTTATCACTAAAAGGTTTCTCCATAAAAATGTTCAATAGTGGATGTGGGGACCCATAAACCCGTCCCCACAGGACACGAAAGTAGCACAGGGAAGACCGGAACCACAGACACATAGCGGCCCCCAAGCCCGGAACTCCGGTAGTCCCCCAACAGGGACACCCGCACCCCCCAGAGAGAGAAGCAAAGGGAAGCCCTGGGCGATCCCCAATAACCACAATGCAGAAACCCCCAGGAGGCTGTAGCGACGAGTCAACAGGCCCCGCCGGCAACGAGCGGATCCGGCCATGGACACCAAACCCCAAGTCCCAAGGTCATACCACCCCCCAACAGAGGCCCGACAGAGCCAGGGCACCCAGGCTCCCACAGGCAGCCACCAAGGCGGGCCCGCACACACCCCACCACCCAGCCCCAGCTGCTGAGAGCCGCCAATGCACCGGTGGCAGGGGGGCCCACCACCGGAGGGGAGAACAACCTACCAAATGGGGGGCCAAAACTGGTCCAAAAGAGGGGGCCACCCAAAACCCAACCTGAGACAAACAGGCACACAGAGACAGCCCAACAGAACCTCTGTTGGGTCGTCCATGCGCCCCACCTGCCCAACAGCGACCGCAAGCTGGCCCCAGGCTGGGGGCCAGAGCAGCAGGGAGCAGCAGCTGAGGAAGGCCGGCCCAGTGCACCAATGCATCCCTAAAGCCCCACACCACAGGCCCGGAGAAGCCCTGGCATGCCACCCATGCCCCCCCCCCCCCCCCCACACACACACACACACACAGCACCCCGCAGCGTGAATGTCACATCAGGCTGACCAGCCAGCACTCCGTCGAAGTGAAGCCACGCCCCCGACCATCGCCATGCACTACCAATGACCACACACACACACATCTACAGCCGACCTCTTGCCAGAACCCAGCAGCCACCCCAGCCAAAGGGCTGGCCATCAGAACCAAGAACCCCGATCAAAGGATCCAAACAATCCAGGGAGAACCGGAGCATCAGCCCCACCCCCAATCTCTCCCAAAGGCCCAATACCCACCCACAGCCCAGACCCCAACCAGGGGTCAACATGCATGTTGTTATATAGTGAATTTAAAATGGGGGGGATGAGGCGGCGACTGGCACAGACCCCCCCCCC
>NW_023629744.1:0-433 GCF_014905685.2 Nematolebias whitei | reverse complement strand
AGAGCAGGCAGTGCCCGTTCACCCCCCAACCCTTGCCCAGAACCCTATATGTTTACATGCTACATATGAGAGTGGGCACAGGTCCCGGAGGTGAGAATGATTACACATCCCACCCCCTACATGCCACCATGTGCCCACTCCAGACCCTATATATCCATGTGTCGTGAGAATGTTATATGTGAGTGTCTAGGTTGTTTGATAAAATTGGGGCCCAGGTCTCTACGAACCACGGAGATGGAGGATTCTCCCTGCAGTTCAGTAGTGCACCTGAACCCCAAGGCCCTGCTTGAGTGGTGGTGTGATGGAGTGGGTGGAGGAAGACGTTGGGATGAGGAGGAACAACTGAGGTGGCAATGCCCTCCCAGGGGTCCAGCTCCCCCACTGACCCCAATAGGCACCCCCATTCTCCGAGATCCACCAGGGAAGGGAGGCT
>NW_023629743.1:0-1857 GCF_014905685.2 Nematolebias whitei | reverse complement strand
AAAATCTATCAGAGGGCTGCAATAATATAATACATGAAATGTAAATAATTGTTTAAGTAAAGTCCGTTTATTTATTATAGTTATTATCCTTCCATTCATTACAAAGAACAGAACAGGCTCGATGGTGGTGGTGGGTGGGTGGGTGGTGGTGGTGGTGGTGGTGGTGGTGGGGGTCTGGGGGTCCTCCCCCAGAGAATTTCTAATAAAGTAGATGCCATTTTGGTGTATTTTACAAAGTTTTACAAAGGTTTATTACAGTAGATTAACATGAAACAAAACATGTAAACTCTGTTATCAAAGCGTTCTTAATGCAACACCGCTGCAGCTCTGCAGGTAAGGGACGTTCACTTCAGGACAATTTGAGGTTGCTGACTGGTCAGTCGCTGACTGGTCAGTCGCTGACTGGTCAGTCGATGACTGGTCAGTTGATGACTGGTCAGTTGCTGACGTGCCTACTGGATTGATTGACAGGTGGCGTGATTCATGCAAAATAATTATAGATTTTAGTGGCCCGTTTGCAACTGTTGTCATTTATTCCATATTTATTCACCATTTATTCAATATTTTGGTGAATCTAAGGTTTGAGAACTGTTTTCTTACAAAATCCTAATGATGGATTCTTAATTTTTCAGAGATGCTGAGTTAAAATTTAGGGGTGCTCAAGAAGGGTGTGTGATGGGCACCTACATGATGCTCAGCTTTGTCAAAGGAAATGTTATTCATTCATTCATTCAACCTTTATTTAGACAGGTAAATCCCATTGAGCCTCGAGGACTCATTTACAAGAGAGACCTGATTTCAACAAAGAAAGATGACAACGATGGACAACAGGGACAACAATAGACAGTTATAAAAAGTCGTACAGATTATTATTATTTTTTTTTTAACAAATAGGATGGCAAAAAAAAGAAAATTAACAAAAAACATCTAGATTCTAAGGTGAATGTAGAAAACTAAAAACAGGAACATGTCTGCATTGGTCCCTGCCAGGAGTCCAACAGATTCTTAAAGCCACTTAGAGAGGTCAAAGTTGAGAGCTTCAAATCTTTAAGAGCTTCATTCAGCAGCAAGAAACTGCTGAGAGACAGAAGTCTGTCAAAATAAAATGTAAATTATAAAAAAAAATGCACAAATTAGTCACTCCAGCTGTGTAGTGTCATTAAAGTAGTCATTGAGCAAATTTCTATGTAACATTAAACTTGGAATGACTGAGTGTAAACACATTGATTCTTCAAAGGAAATTTTAATATAGTAATGAGGACAGCTTGGCGGGCCAACTTTGGCCCGTGGGCCCCACTTTGGGCACCCCTGGTCTAGACAGTATTTTAACTAGAGTTGATGACAAACGGGTTGAAATGATCAGAGTCAATTCCTTTGTGAGGTCTAATGCTCCTTTTTTCAGGCAGACAACTTTTACTTAAATGTGTTTACTGCAGTTAAAATGACACATTGGTTTTGCTTTGTGTTAAATAAAAACTTTCAAATGTAAAATCATTCTTCTTTCTTATTTTGCTTAATGGCATTTAACTCTGCATGTCATTCCTGAAATTCTGATGCACAGAATCACAAGTCCAAGTGTGAACTGTCACAGAGTAAACACAATAAAAACATGTATTATCTGCAGCATTGTTCATTAAAATGACTCAACACTATTAATGTATTACAGAAAATAGACATACTGTAGGTACACTTAATGATATTGTAGACCATATGTGTGAAACTAAAGGCCCGGGGGCCAAATGTGGCCCTCGCTGACATCTTATCTGGCCCTCAAGGTGTTATTTTAAATGTAAAATATTTTTATAACTTAAATTTTTTTCAGTAATCTTTGATTATGATGTTGAAAGTGCAACAGAG
>NW_023629742.1:1502-1857 GCF_014905685.2 Nematolebias whitei | reverse complement strand
TTTGAGTGAATGAATGTGAGATTGAGGTTGGGATAGTGTGATTGTGTCTGTGTATGAATGGGTATTTGTTAGGCCGAGACTCGGACTGCCCCCTCTTTGATACAACTGGGGGTGCTTGGCATCGCGCCCCTATCGCGCGGCCCCCTGGTGGGGTGTGCCCTTGCCTGCCGGCGCGCTTGGGGCCCTTGGTATCGGGGGCTGGGCGCTTGGGCGTGTGTCGGCTCGGCCTGGTGTCTGCCTGGTGGGGCTCGGGTCCTCTGGCCCTGTCAGGCCTTGGCCTGGGTGGTGTGAGTCCTCGGTGCCCGGGCCTCGGTGCCTGGACCTGGACCTACATCGGTGCGGCGGGTGCCGACGG
>NW_023629742.1:929-1402 GCF_014905685.2 Nematolebias whitei | reverse complement strand
GTGGTTCGCCCTGTGTGGGTGGCTCTGGGGGCTCCGCGGTCGGGGTCCCTCCTGGGGTCTTGGGCTCTGGTCCCCCCTTTTTCGTCTGCCTCTGGTCTTGGGGGTCGGGTCTCTGCTGCTTCACAGTTACTAATAAATGTTCTATTAGAGAAGCCTTATACACTTATGCATGCTCACAACCACACACAAATAGAAGCAGGGATGTTTATGTAGGCTTTATATGTAGATATATAGATATGTATGTGAGTGTATATTCATGTGTATGTATGTATGTATGTATGTAAATAGGCGTAGGTATGGGTATATATATTTATGGAAACTTACTGCAAAGCCATGAATATTTTAAGTTCTTTATACATATGTATTTTGTTGCTGTGTTTTGTCATGTTCTTTGCAGGTGAACAGACAGTGGCCGGGTGTTTTGACGTGTGCTCTATTTGTATATATTTCTTATATTTTGGAGTCTTACTTTG
>NW_023629742.1:0-829 GCF_014905685.2 Nematolebias whitei | reverse complement strand
TTCAGTCTTTCTCCCTCCTTAGATGGCATTAATCTGTCCTCCAGCTCAAATGTTAAAAATATTGGTGTTATTTTTGATCAAGACATGTCTTTTATCCCCCACATTAAAAACGTTACTAGAACTGCCTTCTTCCACCTGCGTCATATTGCTAAAATTAGAAACGTCTTATCTAAAAATGATGCAGAAAAGCTGGTCAATGCATTTGTCACGTCTAGACTGGACTATTGCAATTGTTTATTATCTGGGTGTCCAAATACTTCTTTAAAACGTCTTCAGTTGATCCTAAATGCTGCTGCCAGAGTCTTAACTGGAGTTAGTAGGAGAGATCATATTTCTCCAGTTTTAGTTTCTCTCCATTGGCTCCCTGTCAAATCCAGAATAGAATTCAAAATCTTACTTCTAACCTACAAAGCTCTCTACAACCTGGCTCCATCTTATATTACAGATCTTTTGTTCCATATTTTCTTAACAGAGCACTTCGCTCTCAAGCTGCAGGTTTATTTGTGGTTCCTAGAATTTACAAAAACAGAATGGGAGGCAGATCCTTCAGTTATCAGGCTCCTCTCTTGTGGAACCAACTTCCAATCTCTGTCCGTGAGGCTGACACATTATATAGTTTTAAAACTAGGCTTAAGACTTTCCTTTTTGCTAAATCCTATAGTTAGGGTCGGCTTGGGTTTCCTGAGCCAGGGGCGGACTGGGACAATAATCCAGGCCGGGAATTTTGATACCATCCCAGGCCACCACCACCTGATTAACGCAAACCACCAAGACTGAGTTCAATTGAGCGCACTTTGAATGCATGTTGTTTGCACACGTCTAACTGAAT
>NW_023629741.1:1435-1858 GCF_014905685.2 Nematolebias whitei | reverse complement strand
TTGTGAAAGTCCACAGGAAATGACGGAGGCACAATAAACACCTGCTGCTGAAGGTGGCGCCATACACGAGGTATGGAGGATCATGTATGATGGATCATTGTTTCACATAATTATGGATGGAGCCTTTTTGGACAGGAAAGTGCTGACAAAGCTTTGGAGCAGACAACATAAAGAACTGTTTAGCTAACTTTGTAAAAAGGCAAAAAAAAATATGATTAGGACTTTATAAGTTGTAAAATAAGATACCCTAATAAGTGGTATTTTTTGTTAATAAATGGCTGTAAGAAAAAGCTGTAAAGCAGCAATAATACCAATAAAAGCTTAAAAATTACCCAGTCGTGAGTAAGGTTACCCTTTGCTGCCTAAGCTAACGGCCACAGATACCGACCAATCAGCAGCGGGCAGAGCTCAGATCCGCGCATT
>NW_023629741.1:0-1335 GCF_014905685.2 Nematolebias whitei | reverse complement strand
ACAGATACCGACCAATCAGCAGCGGGCAGAGCTCAGATCCGCGCATTCTGATTGGTCAGACTTGTGGGTGTGTCAGGAGGTGTGCGCGTCACTTACGTGTTGTACGTGACTTCCGGTGGAGTAGGACGTAGCTTCAGCTTGTGACAGCTAGCGTGGAGGGAGGTGAAGCGACGCGTCAAGGTCTTCACCGAAGCCGGTCACGACCAAAACAGCCCTCCTCCTCCTCCTCCGGTGCCGGACCGAACATCCATCCCGAACTGAAAATGCTCCGAACAGTCTCTGAGGTAACTGAACTCTTTGTTGTCGTGAGACGTTTTGCTCTGTGTCGTGTTAGCATTTAAAACTTTATTGTTCACTTACAAAGTTACACACAAACTATTAACCTCGCACATTTGCTGTTTTTTTTTTATTTTATGTTGCCACCTAACACATTTAGTCATCTTTTAACCTGATTAGGGACAAATAGTAAACTTTTTGGACAGAGAGTTCTTAAAACTAAGCGTTTAGATAACAAAAAAAGAAGTTAAAAACTGCAAATATGTGCATGAATAGAGTTGTTTTTGTTTTCAGATCAGTCAATGCATGTTGTCAAGCTGAGCTGATCAGAGCTTCTCTGGGTGACCTTAAAGCCCAGTAGGTGTTTGACTGTTGTGTCATCTGCTAACATGCCCTATTTGCAGCCTCTGTTTCCACTTCTCCTGCGACCTAAAGATAGAAGCACACAGTCTGGGACTGTGTTCCTCAGGGAGTTTAAACACAATGTCTTCTGAGATGATCGGGAAGCGTGGGCCGGGCCAGAGTCATCCGTGGAGGGGGAAATAAAGCCACTTGAGACCCTGCTCATGACCTGGTTAACATATCAAAACACTGACACATAGCATGGCTCTTTCATCACCTCCATTTATTATTTTGAGACATAAGTGACAAAAATTTGTGTCATTTAGAGCCATCAACAACAATATTTGATTTATTTTCATTTGGCGCTTTACATACAATCAATTAAATTATACAAAATCTCCAATTTTAGAACCCGGAAACCATTAAGTAACCAACGAGGTTTACAAATATTGAGTTTTTGTGCTTTACATAACATTTGCAGCTAAAATTATTTTATTTTTTTTGCAAAATTAGTTTAGATTATTCTCCACCAATGTTTTTTTTTTTTGCATGTGCTCATTTGGATGCCAGTTTAACAAAATGTGAGAAACTGGGTTGATTTTAATGAAACGCTCAGGAAGTAATTGTCTGCATGTCTAAAACTCTTCAAAATTTGGAGTCGACCCAACTCAAGATGACCGTAACTCTGGTAATTTTACACATGTTGAGCTAAAACTT
>NW_023629740.1:1475-1858 GCF_014905685.2 Nematolebias whitei | reverse complement strand
TCCTGGGGAGCTGCAGCATGCATCATAGAGTCCTGGGGAGCTGCAGCATGCATCATAGAGTCCTGGGGAGCTGCAGCTTGCATCATAGAGGACCATGGAGGCGAATCCTCTGTGGTAGTGGAGAGCGCCAGCCCCTCTGGAGACTTGGAGAGCGCCGGCCCCTCTTGAGACTTGGAGAGCGCTGGTCCCTTTGGAGATTTGGAGAGTGCCGCTGCTGTCATGGAGGCCAGGGGAGTTGCAGCAGATGGCGAAGAGACCTGGAGCTCTGCAGCAGACGGCGAAGAGACCTGAAGCTCTGCAGCAGACGGCAGAGAGACCTGGAGCTCTGCAGCAGATGACGGAGAGGCCTGTGGCTCAGCAGCAGACGACGGAGAGGCCTGTGG
>NW_023629740.1:0-1465 GCF_014905685.2 Nematolebias whitei | reverse complement strand
GGAGAGGCCTGTGGCTCAGCAGCAGACGACGGAGAGGCCTGTGGCTCTGCTGCGGCAGCAAGAACTGACTCTTCTGCGGTGGCGGCAGGAACTGACTTTTCTGTGGCGGCGGCAGGAACTGACTCTTCTGCGGCAGCGGCAGGAACTGACTCTTCTGCGGCGGCGGCAGGAACTGACTCTTCTGCTGCGGCGGCGGCAGGAACTGACTCTTCTGCTGCAGCGGCGGCGGCAGGAACGGATCTTCTGCGGCGGTGGCAGGAAACAGGAACAGATGCTGAGTCTTCTGAGGCGACAGGAGCAGGTGCACCAGCTGCGAGGCGCTCAGCAGGCGGACCAGCGGCGAAGGTGATGGGTGCAGGAGTCAGAGGAGCAGAGGAGAGTTCAGAGACGGTGGTGACAAAAGGTGCAGGATGAATTATGGGTTCAGAATGTGTATTAGTGACCTTGGGTGTGATGAGAGTCCTAATTTCTATTAATAACCGATTATACTCTGGGAGCAGAATGAGACCGGGCCATGAAACTAAAAACTTTTCCATCAGGGAAAATATGACGTCTGAACAGTCCGGGTTATTTTTAGCATTAGTAAATGAATCAAGTAAAGTCTGGTTTATAAATGCAAGATCCTGGGATGAATATGTGACTGACGGGCAAGTGTCTTTAAGTGAGGGTGTGGTGTCAGGTGTCGCCCCACCGGAAACCTGGGAGGTCGGGCGGCGGAACACGCCCCCACAGAGTCACTGGTAGTATGCACCGGAGGTACGGTCAGGCCGGGTTGGACAGCCGCAGCGCGGTGTGACGGTGAGAGGCCGGACTCCGCCCCCACCAGGAACCTGGAGGGTGAGGCCACGGAATCCGCCCCTGTGACGTCAAGTGGACCGGACTCGCCGAACCGAACAGGAGTGGACCGGAGCTCCCGCGGGACGTCGGACCTCGCCCCCACTAGAAACCTGAGAGGTGAGGCGGCGGACCCGGCTCCCACAGAAACACCAGAACCAAATCTAAAATTCTGCTCAGTCAACGAGACCGGGCCAGTCGCCGCGGACTGCCCTCGGGACCGCTTTCTACCTCCCCGGCGACGGCGGGAGAGTCGGGGAACAGGAACAAAACAGAACTCCTCCTCGATTTCTTCGTCCTCCCCCGACGTCCATCCCGAGTAGCCGGGCGAGGCGGACTCAGAAACAGGGGTCTGGTGGCTTCCCCGGTGCCGAGCTCTGTCTTCCTTGAGGACCAGGAGTGGTGAAGACAGGATTTACACCTCCTGGTCATAACGTTCTTGTGGGCGGACGGGCCTAGTCCAGAACCCGCCGCACCGGATTGTGGACTTGCTCATCTCAGGAGGCTCGGAAAAGAAAAAGAAAAAGGTAAGCTGCCGAGAGAATCCTGCCCGCTGGGTTCTGATATGTGGTCGCGTCGTAATGTCAGGATTTGGTGGTCAGGGACGAACCCAGTGTGCAGACAGGACTCA
>NW_023629739.1:0-1858 GCF_014905685.2 Nematolebias whitei | reverse complement strand
TAACATTTCGCGTAATTTTTCTGTCTCTTCCGAGCTCAGAGGTGTAGGGCCTTTTTTCTGGAACCTTTGTGATTTTTTCGCCTCGGTACGTTTCGTCCGAGGTGGGAGGCGGCTAGGTACGTCTTTTGGGGGTTCCTTTCCGGACGTCCCCTGATAATATGGGTCCTCTCTGTTCCCATATCTTTGCGTCCTACGCATATCCCATTTACGATAATCACGTTCATCCTCTGAAAGAGGAGCCTTTTTGTCCCAGCGTGCACCTTCATTACGTGGTTTGTTAGTTTGAAAAGACTGCTTTTTCTTGCCTTTTTAGGAGGAGGTGGCGACGCACGCCTTCCTTCTAGTTCTAGGGAGTGGGGTTTAACCTTTACACCAGGAAACACTTCTATGGGCGTCTTAGCATGAGAACATGCCTCAAATACATTCACAGCACACTGTTTAATCTCACTGATGGATTTTTCTCTGAAATTTGCCATCATTTGCACTGATGTTTTAATATCAGTGTGGAGATTTTTGCTGAAAACAAATTTAAAACCTTCTTCTTCTTCCATCCCGGTTTCATTTCTGTTACCGAAATAAGCTTGGAAGATTCTTTTGTAATAAACTTTTGGATGTTCAGTTTTACCCTGCGTGACCTTGTCTGCGGCTGGGAAACCAGCTGGTCCCGTGCAGGAGTCGTACTCTCTGATCAAAGCTTCACACAGAAGGTTGTAATCCTTTCTCGTTGCATCAGGTAGACGCTCGATGAAGGTGAACACCTCTCTGTCTGAAGTGAGCCTTATCAGACTGATCTTATCTTCAACCGTAGCATTAGGATAAGATCTCAATCTGAACTCAAGATCTCTGAGGTACGCTTTTGTTCCAGATGAACCCATCGGTCCAGGTACAAAGCGTTGTACATATTTTGAGATTTTTTGCAAATCATCTATTGAAGGAGAAGATATCAACGGTCTCACTTGCGTGGTTGGTAGTGGGGGTGTTACTCTACCCATTTGTGTAAGTGTTTGGATGGGTCTAAAAGCACCAGGTGAGTAAAAGATTTTTGGAGGTTTTGGTGTATTATCCCGACACTGTTCAAGGTCTTCTCTGGATTCCAGACCACCTCGCCCCTCGTCATTACTTTTATCTGTTGCTGCTCTTAGTTTCTCCTCACATGTTTTTAAACGTTCCTGTGATGTTTGGTAATCACTTTGTAAACGCCTATGTAGCTCCAGTAATGCGTGTTTATCCACTCTGCGTTCTTCCAGCTCCATTTTTGCGAGCTGCAACTCTTGTTGTAGCTGTTCATTGTCTGAGCACGCAGCTTGGTACTGACGGTCTTTTTCACTAATCTTGTCATAAGATTGAGCTTGTAATGACGCTTGCATATCTGAGAGCTCCCTCTCATGTGTTCTAGACAGCATGACATTGCGTTCCAACTGTTCATCCAATTCCGCTTTTAGAAGCAGAGAGATTTTTGCTAACCGTTCCTGGCTAGACTTTTTACTCTCTGACACTAATGTTCCTTCTGCCAGACTTCTCAGCTCTTGGTCTCTTTGAATTTCATCGAGTTGTTCTAATTGCTCTATTTGCTTGCCAATAATTGAATGTGTTAAAATATGTAAAGCCCCCAAAATGATATCATCATTTGATTGGGAGTTGAAAGGGTGCTCTCCTCCTTCTTCGTTTGCCATTTTTCTTCTATTTATAAATTAAATAGGAGAATTTAATATTTTAGGTGTTAAAATAAAATCAGAAAAGTCTCTTTTTCTGATATTTACTCTTATTTAGTGATCTTGCAATTAGACGTGTATTATCTTCTCCAGCAAATGAGTAAACTTTTATCTCTGTGAATATCTGTATCTGTATTTTTTTTTTT
>NW_023629738.1:0-1858 GCF_014905685.2 Nematolebias whitei | reverse complement strand
CCATCCATCCATCCATCCATCCATCCATCCATCCATCCATCCATCCATCCATCCATCCATCCATCCATCGCGGCCGGAGCTGTTATAGCTCTCCAGTGTTCCTCCTCTTGCACCAGCTAAGTGAAGCGAGTGCACACGGAAGGACTCGCTGTTGCAGTTCTTAGAAATTTAAAGTGTCAGTCAAAAATTGTGTTATTAATATGTAAAAAAAAAACATATAAGTCGCACCACTGACAAATCTATGCAAAAAACTGTAAGTTATGTGCTGGAAAATACGGTATATTACCTGTAAGGCTAAAATTTCCACCTGGAATATTATTATTATTACTATTTACCTTTTTTTTTTTTACTTTAAAACAAAAACATAAAATGTCTTGTGAGTAAATAACTTTGCACATTTTTCTATAACACTTGGAAATGTCAAAATCTGGCAGTTTACAATTTACCAACGTTAAAATAGTTCAATAACAGTTTAAAATACAAACCTTCAGTTCAGGCTGTTTAAAAAATGCTACTGGAAAATCTAAAGTGTTTTACTCAGACTAAAAATTCATGATGGCAGCTATCACGGAAATGAGAAGTTTTATATGATGAATAAAATTGTATTTTTCTTGTAGATCAGACTCCCAAAATGTCAACTCAGAAGCCAATAAAAGTTATCCTGAACCCAGTTCTGATTAACCCCAGCAGATATTTGTTTGTTCTAATTATAAAAGCTTTAAAAAAGAAACAGAATACAAACTGTAAGCTGTTGAACTGGGCGGAGATTGCAAAGTGGGTGGGTCTAAACCCATCTAGCCCCACCCATAGCCCCGCCCCCAAATAGCAGGCTAACAGGGAACGTTTTCTTGACTGTACTTATTGTATTTAGACATGCCTGATTTGTTACCATTGTGTCACATATTTAGTTTTAAAACCTTTCGCACCTTCAGATCGTGAACCAATATTCATTTATTTATTAGTTGAATTAAAGGTAACACTACGTAACCTTAACCTTTAACTTACCTGGTGATAACTCTTCTGATCCTGTAAGAGTTGAAATGAATACAAGCAAGTGCTGGTGAAACACTGTACCTTTAGGTTTGGTTTTGTGTTTCAAAGAGGTTGTTTGATGCATCAAAAACATTTTATTTGTGAGAACAAATACGACCGAACATAAATCATTAGAGACACCACCACAGAGCTGTCTGCGTGGGAAGTTTCATCTAACAGACACAAAAAGTGCAACATATAGATTTAAATTGTGCAAGTTTAAAAGCTTAAAACAGCAACATGTTCAATGTGCAGTGTAATATTTATTTAACAGTCATATCAAATTAAAGTAACTTAAAATGGATTAACATGAGAAGTTCACTGACCTGGTCCTTCTGTTGACTCTTGAGATTTGATATGATCTGAAAAACGAAGGAGAGGAAATAGACGAGTAAATGAGCTGGAAAATAACTGAGTTTTTGCCAAAAGGCCAGGGGGTCTGTGGAAAGTTATGCATAAAGAACATCTTACCTGTCACAGAGAGCTGGTTAGCAAACTTTTATTTGGAGGAAAACAGTTTCATTCTGTCTAGACTGAAGAGTTAAGGGCTAGTCTGAGCAACAAAGACCAAAGTGGTAAAACAACTCCTATCCCCAAATTTCAAAGGAGTTTATGCAAACGCCTTTTTTAAACTTTGTCGTCTATTACACAGTTATTCCAGCAAAAATATTATGGGATTCCTGCTTTAAGTGTGCCAGTCTGCATGGGAAGTGCTACAGCTAGCTGCTATAACTGTAGCATTATTTGTAAATAACAATACAATTATAAATTGATATTGTTATAGCTTACAACAAGTAAGATGTTAACTGTTCACAATGTTTCCACA
>NW_023629737.1:0-1858 GCF_014905685.2 Nematolebias whitei | reverse complement strand
TATATGTGTGTATATCTTTTGTATGTTGAGGAATATGTCAATAAAAACTGATTGCAACAATTTTAAAATCTCATAAACTTAACAAACGCGCCAGAATTTGAAACTAGAAAGTTGTAAAATTATTTGGAGCTTTTTTTCCAATTTTTAACTTCATTTTATTTATTTATTTATTTTCTTCTTTCTGCTGCTCCTTCTTCAGGGGTCGCCACATCAAACTAACTCACACAAAGACTGGGCCATTATTTTTACACCGGATGTCCTTCCTGGCTCAAGTCCAGACCACTGAGCTACCACAGCCTCTGTGTGGAGCAGAGAGCTGCTATCAGGGCGCCCGGGGGAGCAGGTGGTGGGGGTTAAGGGCCTTGCTCAAGGGCTCAGAGTGGGGCGAATGAGGGTGGATGCAGGTGTGGGTGTTTCATGTTTCCCACCCACATTTTGATGTTGTCAGTCCAGGGAGTTGGACCGGTGACCTTCCAATTACAGGCCCACCTTCTCTAACCTCTGCACCACTGTTACTAATTTAGATCTTTATGGCAGCGAATATGTCTTCAAGTTGGGTCAGGCAGAGTGTCTGAGGGATGTAGCTGTTCTACACGTCTCCTTTGAGTATTTTTATTTTTTTGTAAAACATTTTATAAAACGTTATACTCGTTTTCACACCTTTTGTTTTCAATGTCCCTTTTTTTGTTGTTGTTGTTGTTGTTGTAATGTGCTGCTGTCAGAAAAACAAATCTCATTTCCAAAAAATTCATAATTTTGGTAGTTTCAACATTTAACATGTTTGTTTCATTGTGATTAATTCTGAGGTGTGAAATTTGTAAATCACCGTATTCTGATTTTTTTAACGATTTTCACGATGCTCTAAGTTCTTCTGAATTAGGGGTTGCAGTGGCTTGGTGGTCGGTGCTGCACTCTTGTATATTTGAGGCCGCAGGTTCAAGCCCAGGTTGTGTCAGGAACCTGAAATGATGGGTGGACAGCTACATGATACGTTTTGATGGGATTTGTTATAGAAGTGGGTGGAGCCTAACAAACGGCCTAAATGTTAAAATATCGTTGATTAATTTTGGGTGTTGTTAAAATGCCTGCATGCTTTACACAAGAGCTCAACTTGAAACTTAAAATACGGCATCTTTTCTAAAGCGCTGTAAACCTGTCCCATCTTTTTGTTGCATGTTTCACTGAATCTCTTCAAAATATCCATAAACACTTTAAGTGTACCAGTTAGTTTTTCGTC
This sequence comes from Nematolebias whitei, assembly GCF_014905685.2. Lineage (NCBI taxonomy): Eukaryota > Metazoa > Chordata > Actinopteri > Cyprinodontiformes > Rivulidae > Nematolebias > Nematolebias whitei. The sequence continues at coordinate 621 of NW_023629737.1, read as the reverse complement.
AATGTTTGGCTTGCTTTCACGTGGTATAAAACATTTTTCTTTTACTATTTTTAGAAACACGCAACCATCATTTTTCAGGCAAATATGCCATTTCCTTTTTGCTGATTTAGCGGATGGGTACTTCGGCATTGTTCTGCATTTAAATAGCCTGGTTCAAACTGAGCAGCCTTTAAAAATGGAAGACGATTAGCTAAAAACTCTAAATGAGTAACTTAATTACAGCAGCAGAATATGGGTAAGTAGGACACATAAAAAATACTGGAAACCTTCAAAAGGGTGTTTTTTAACTGTAATATATGAGCTGTGTTGGAATAAAAACTGAGAAAACTAAAGTGGAGGCAGATTCATAAAACAGGCGAACTAAACAACGCGGACAAAAAGGAAGTAAATCAATTAGATGCTGAAGGAAGTTTTGTTTTCAGCTGAAATACTTGATTTTCTGTCAATGACGGACATTTAAAATATACAGTATGACATAAAAATATATTTAGTTTAGTTTATTTCAAACAAGGAGGAAACAAAAAATAAAACATCCATCCATCCATCCATCCATCCATCCATCCATCCATCCATCCATCCATCCATCCATCCATCCATCCATCCATCCATCCATCCATCCAT
>NW_023629736.1:0-1859 GCF_014905685.2 Nematolebias whitei | reverse complement strand
AATACCCACTGGAGCTACTGGCAGCATCAGCATTATCCGGATTATGAGAATCTGCGAGGCCTCTCCTCATTTCATTTAACAGCTGCTTTCGACACAGTCAACCATGACATTCTCATCTCCAGATTGGAGCAGTGGGTGGGCATCACTGGCTCAACTCTGCAGTGGTTTAGGTCCTACCTTTCTGAAAGAAGTTTCAGTGTGATGGATAATTTTACCTCTGCTTCCCTCCCCTGGGGGGTACACCAGGGCTCGATTCTTGGTCCTCTTGTTTTCTTTGTCTGGCTCCTAAATTGTGGAATGAGCTACTGCTGGAAGTCAGGAAGGCCCCATCACGTTGGTTTTTTTAAACTCGTTTAAAAAACACTTTTCATTGGCTTTTAAGCTAGAGTGAGTTTGCATCTGTGCCTTAATGTTGTATTCTTTTACTTATGTTCCGATTTTTTTAAATATATTTGTGTTTTTTTTTTTTTTTTCTGTGACACTTTCCAGACTAAAGGAAATGACACCGAAGGTGTGTGTGTCTTGAATGCTTTTCTAAAAACCAGGCCCAATCACAGGCTTGGCAAACCCACAGAATAGTATGCATAACAAGCACCACCCTACACCGTGTATATACTGTTAGAATTGAGACTGCTAAACTAAACTTAGTCAAGCACATAATGCAGTATGATAATGGGGGCGGCTGTGGCCGAGTGGTTAGCAGTCGTCCTCCAATGCGAGAGTTGGAGGATCAAACCCACCAGCAGACACGTGAAGTGTCCCTGGGCAAGACACTGAACCCCTCAGCCTCTGATTGTCCCAGTGTATGAATGTGATTTAAAGCACAGATTAGTCTCTTTAGAATGATTTGTTCAATTAGCTTTGTAGAGTGCTGTATGAATGGGTAAATGAGGGCACAGATTGTGTAAAGCACGCCAAGTGTCTTGAAATAAGAGAAGTGCTATTCAAGTACAGTCCATTTACCATAAGACTTGTATGGAGTAAATCAATAGTGAGGGAGAAAATGAGCCCACTGCCAGAAAATGCAACACTAAAGCAATGAGTGGAAACCATCCCAGTATTAGTACATACTGTCCCACCACTGCAACTTTTAACATTGAACTGAATTTAGATCATTTAAAATTCCCTCAAACATGTGCAAAAATCGGGCATTTTAGGTCACAAGTACTAATAACAATCTGTACCTTTTGTGGATTGCAGGGATAACTGGTGCGCATGCCCAGCAAATCAGTGTGATAGGTGGGGTACACCTTGGACAGGAAGAAGGTGCACAGAGACACCCATTTCATATTTGCAATGTCCCCCAAACTGAAAGTCAGGAACTAAATTGAGGTTAAAATTGTGGGCTTCGTCGCCTGCAGTCACGTTGTGGGCTTCGTCGCCTGCAGTCACAATCTCCACTTCTTTGGCATCTTGGTACAGACACATTTTAGTGAAAGTTTTTTTAGCCTTTTTTTTTTTATCTTCATATTAACACATTAAAGTCTCAGGTTTAGCATCATTAATCACTTTAGTTTTTGTTTAACAGTCATTTTCAATACTTCAGAAATTTACCTTTAGCTAGTATGCTCAACTTTGAATCCAAAGCCTGGAGAAATTCAGTGCCAAATTGATGAGCCTTGTCAATGGGTGACAGAGCTGCATGAACAGAGACTCGTTAGTTTCAAGCAGTTGTACACCATTGATATTATACAAGACATACCTTCCTTTAGATCAGTCCATTCATATTTTGCATCAACTGGCAAACCTGACCCTGTGTAGATAAAGTAATTTGTTCAAAAAGTTAGCATTTCATAAATCAAGTCAGTGCAATTGCTATGCTCGTGGTGGTGAAGCACCATCTTGAAAAATCAGGAGTG
>NW_023629735.1:0-1859 GCF_014905685.2 Nematolebias whitei | reverse complement strand
ATCACACTATTGGTTGGTTCTCTAACTATTTCTCAGATCGGAGGCAACGTGTTCAACATAATGGTACTTCCTCCAGTTATTTAACAGTCAACAATGGTGTACCTCAAGGCTTAGCCTTAGGACCCACCCTCTTTACAATCTACATAGGTAATGTAGGTCAAAACATCCCTGATGCATCCATACATTTATATGCTGATAACACAGTTGTTTATTGTCGAGCTAAAACAGTTGATAAGGCTTTCCAGCTATTGTAATCTGCATTTGACATCATCCAGTCTGATTTGTTCCACCTCAAACTTGTTCTAAATGCAGACAAAACCAAAGGGATGTTATTTTCAAGGAAGTCTGTCCCAGCAGTTCTTCCTTCAATTTTATCCTCAAATGATGTCCCCATTGAGTTTGCTGATTCCTATAAATATTTGGGTATCTTGGTCGACTCACATCTCTCTTTTAAGCTCCATGTGGATAAACCTAGTAAAGAAACTGAAAGTTAAACTGGGTTTCTTTTTCAGAAACAGATCCTGTCTAACTCTGGATGCTAGGAAACACCTTATATCTGTGACTTTCCTTCCCACCAATGATTACGGTGACATAATTTACAAAACATGAACGCTCCTACAAGCACCCTGCAGATGTTGAATGCTGTCTATCATGGTGCAATAAGATTCATTACTGGCTGTGATTATCATACCCAACATTGCACCCTGTATTCACTGGTTAACTGGACATCATTAACTTCACGCAGACTCTCTCACTGGTACATTTTTATCTTTAAATCTCTTCTTGGTCTGCTTCCTTCATACATCTCCTCCTACATGTCTGTGTGAGTGCAGCTACAGCGTACGCTCTCAGGACATTATTACCTGCAGTGTTCCCTCATTATGGACTGAATTTGGCAAAAGGGCCTTCTCCTTCTCCACTCATGTTTCATGGAACATCTTACAAAAAGATCTGACGCTCTCGACCTTGACCTCTCTAAGTGGCTTTAAAAAACTGTTGGACTCCTGGCAAGGACAAATGCAAACATTTTCCTGTTTTTATCCAACATTTTTCAGTCAGGTCATCTGGACAGTTTATTTTATTTTGTGTTGAAATATTTTGCCTTAGATCCAATAGGCTTCACCATTCAAGGAAACACAACACCAAACTGATTCTTCCCCCAACAACTTACTCCAAAGTGGAACAAACCAGTTTTGTTGGTGCTAAGATGATCTCTTTGGTTCGCCCCCTCCTCCATTGCTGGCCCTCTTCCTTGTTCACAGTAATATCAAACTGGTTGAAAACAACAACGTCCATGCTCAATAATCCAGGTATACAATCCAACATTTTTCAGTCAGGTCATCGGGACAGTTTCTTTTATTTTGTGCTGACATATTTCGGCTTAAATCCGGAAGGCTTCATCAGTCAAGGAAACACAAAACTGATTCTTCCGCCAACAGCTTATTCCAAAGTGGAACAAACCAGTTTTGTTGGTGCTAAGATGGTCTCTTTGGTATGCACCCTCCTCGATTGCTGGCCCTCTTCCTTGTTGACAGTCATGTCAAATTGGTTGATACCAAGAAAGTCCATGCTCAATAATCCAGGTATACAATCCAACATTTTTCAGTCAGGTCATCAGGACAATTTATTTTCTTTTATTTTTTGTGCTGAAACGTTTCGCCTTAAATTCGGAAGGATTCATCAGTCAAGGAAACACACAACACAAAACTGAATCATTCCCCAACAGCTTACTCCAAAGTGGAACAAACCAGTTTTCTTGGTGCTACGATATTCTGTTTGGTACGCTCCCTCCTCCATTGCTGGCCCTCTTCTTTGTTGACAGTCATGTCAAACTGGTTGAAAACAAGAAAATCCATGCT
>NW_023629734.1:0-1859 GCF_014905685.2 Nematolebias whitei | reverse complement strand
GAGCATTAATCTCAATGGACTAATTTAATACACAAAAAATGCAACAAATTTTTAAGACAACATTTAATAAAACCAATATATTCTGGTCAGGTAAGAAGAGAGTTTCACGATTTCTATGATAAGAAGAAAATAAAAATGACAAAATATCTGTGTGATGACTCGGGAGTGACCCAATCGAACGAGACCCGGAACGACACGAGACTCAGAGTAAAAAGAAACAGTGTTTATTTATTTACAGTGAAAACTTGACTGCACAGGCATCAGGACTGGAACTCCTGGAAACGGAGGACAAGTTCAGCTGGGGCAGGTAAGTTATGTTCAAACTTGTAATTAGTTTTCTTATCTTACAGTTGGCGGTTCTTGTAAAAGTGGATCCAAGAGAATCCCAGAGTTTCCAGAGGAGATGGTGAGATTGAGGCACTGTGCAACAGTTCCAGAACAAGACGATAACTCCCAGAGACTGAGTAGAAAGGCACGAGAGATCAGAGCTTGGGCAAGGCACGAGAGATCTGAGGACTGGAACACGTGGAATCAGGACAGGACCCGGGAGGCGACGAGGAACTGTAGAAACAAGATCACAAGGTAAGACTTGTATTCCATGAAACACTAAACGGCTAGAAACATTAAGTACCGGGGGAACTCAATGCTCCAGCGTCAAGTAGACTTGACTGCAGGCTTAAATAGGAGCAGGAGCTCATCAGGGAGATGACCGTCAGCTGGGGGTGATTGGCGGCCATCTTGGAAGCTGCAGCAAGTGCTACTCTCACAATCTGGGTTTCCCTCTTCCACCTAAATATAAAAAATTACATTTCAAAACTCTAAATAATATTCATCCTTCCAACGAGTTGATCATAAATAGATTTAGTTTTGAATGATAACTGTTCTATATGTAACGAACCTGAAACAACAGAACATTTTATTTCTGTCATTCTGTGAACACGTTATGGAAATCCCTTCACGATCTTCTGACCATCAAATCCATGAACATGAACTCCTCCTCTCTTCAAAATGTCTTATATGGATATGTATCTGAAAATACAAAAGATGAATACTTTGTTAATATCATAATACTAAAATTATATATACATAAATGCAGATGTGGCAAGTCTAAGCCATTATGGTCTGTATTCATACAAGAACTCCAGATGTTCAAACTTTCCTTGGACAGAGCTAAAAAAGTAAAACAGCTGTGATCACCTCGCTCACATAATATAACCCTCTGACAAACTATTTTATTCATTATCTACAATGTTACATATATAGTTCTGTGCTTTTTAATTTACTTGTACCATATTATGTGCAATCTCTTTGATAATAATATTACCTAAATTTAATTTTATGCTGGTTGTTATGATAATTTGTTTAAGAATATGTTGAATTTAGGAGTTTAATTTACATGTTTATATGAATCATTGGAATCTGAGATTATCATTTATTCTGTTTGTTCAGGATCAGTTTGTAAAAATAATTCTCGTTTGTGAAACTGTGAACGCTGAGCTGAAAGAGTCTGCTGAAACCTGCTGAACAAGCTGAAGCTCATACACAACACCAGCTAAAAGATGAACACTAGCTAAAACATTAAAGAAGAGAATCACTTGCTAAAAGTTAGAAGTAGCTAAACTTTAGCTAAAAGGTGAAAGTAGCATAGAGATTGCTAAATGTAGCAGAAGGCTAGCTAAAAGCTAAATAAAGCAGCACGCAGCTCAAAGCCTAAAGTAACAAAATGATAGCTAGAAGCAAAATGAAGCAAAGTATTAGCCAAAAGCTAAACAAATAATATGGTAGCTAAAGTTGCAAAGACTAGCTAGAAGTTAAATGTAGCATTAAAAGGATTGAAAATAGCTAAACAACAGCTAAAA
>NW_023629733.1:0-1859 GCF_014905685.2 Nematolebias whitei | reverse complement strand
CCATTAGTGCCACCTGTGTCTCGTCCCAGCTGTTTGTTATCATGTCTCGTCTTCTCCCTGTATTTAAGCCGTCCTATTCTGTCTTGTTCTTCGTCGGGTCGTCTTCGTTGGTTACTTTCCTTGGGTCTCCTGAGTCTTTCCCTGAGTCTTCCTGGTCCCTCGAGTTCCCCGTGTCTCTCGTGTCTCCTGAGTTCCCTGTGCCTAGTTTATGTAAGTTTTGCTGCCCCGTCAGCTTGTTTATTTTGTACTTTTATTTCTCATTAAAAGCCTATTTTGGTATATCTGCCGAGTTGAGTCCCTGTTCTGCACTCTGGGTTCGCTCCTAACCTCAAACCATGACAGAGAGTTACTGGATGCAAGCTAACAGTTACCGGAATGCACCCTGTCAAAATAAGAGCGTTCACAGGATCCGGCTCATATTAAGCACTGGTTTTCTACCATGACAGCATTGTTTTCTGGAACTAAATGTTAAGGTACATTTAGTACTCTTCATGTCAGTCTGCATTTCTAGGGCCACACTTCCTATTCACAGTGACACATTTGAGAAGAACAATTAAGGATCAAACCATTTTCCCCAAAACCATTACCAGTAGTACACATCTTTTGATGTGGGGTTCTGTCAGAAAGTTGTGAGCAATTATTATCTTAGCGACTGTAGATAATTCTTTGAATTTGAATGGAGAAAGAGTTTTCTTATGATCAAATTAATATAAATGCTAGTTTGGGCATGTCCAAGACGAAGGTACAGGTAGATTGCTTCCAGTCTCAAGGATTTTAGAAAGATATTTTAATAAATATTTACAATGCTGAAAATTATCCAGCTATGTAACTGTTATTATTTAGCTTTGTAATTATCTTCAGTTTTAAATGAGGACAGCACCAGGTAGTTGTAAAATTTCTGCTGCAGCCTTGTACACTTCAAGCAGACATATCTTATTTTTGATGAAATAACAATGTAATGTCAAACTGACAAAAGTGTAAAGGTTTCTAAAGTATTTAATTTGATTTATTTTTTATTTTTTTCCCTGAAGTAGGTTTAAAACACACACACATTCTGTATTTCCTACTTCATCTCTTCATTGGTGCCCCACTCCCTCCATCCACCCCTCTCAACCTCTTTTTTTTTCCTTTCTTGCCTGCAGCATGGCGGTGACCTGGCTTGTCAGCGACGTCAGCTGTAACTCCCCAAAATCTGAAAGGGCTCCTCTATCTGCACACAGTGACAGGATGATTGCCCTTTTCATCATAACCGTGAGGTCTTAGCATGAGCTGATTCCTCTCTACATAAAGAACGGTACAGAGCTGAGAGAGTGAGAGATGGAGGGGGATTGGGAGGAAAGGACAGAGTGGAATGCAATTGAAGAAAACCATGAGAAAATCAGGATGCAGTATATAACAAAACTATAGTTTCCAAAAAAAAAGTTTTTGTAATCGTAAGCCAAAATGCTCCCAACACATTTAAACTTAGGCAGGTGTGGTTGGATATTATCCTAGAGAAATCAGTTTGTACTCTCTAACTAGAATATTGTCAGTTTAAACTGTTACTTATAGGTGTATTGGTCAGGGTATGTTTTTAACTAATGGTTGGTTCAGTAGTGTCCAACTGTGGGTAAAAAAAAAAAAAAAACTTAATTTGTTTGGCACTAGAGTTTTGCTTGTCAGGACATAATACAAATGATCTGGACAGTACAAAGTCAAACTGTGAATTGTATACAGTCCTTAAGTATAAAAATACACAGCAGAATACTATATATTTTCATGTGATTATTAGCAAAAAAAAAAAAAAAAAGAAAGCCAAAATAAAATAAATAAATAAACCTGAGAAAGTACTCATAATAATTTAACAGCTTGAAGAACTA
>NW_023629732.1:0-1859 GCF_014905685.2 Nematolebias whitei | reverse complement strand
CAAGCTTGAAAACATCACTTCAGACACATTGGCAAACTTATAAACATCCCTTTGGACATAGTGGCAGGCTTGAAAACATCTCTTCAGCCATAGTGGCAAGCTTGAAAACATCACTTCAGACACATTGGCAAGCTTAAAAACTTCACTCTAAACATAGTGGCAAACTTGAAAACATAACTTGGACATTGTGGCAAGCTTGAAAACAGCACATGAGACACATTGGCAAACTTAAAAACATCACTTTGGACATTGTGGCAAGCTTGAAAACGTCACTTCAGATACATTGTCAAGCCTAAAAACATCACTTTAGACATAGTTGCAAGCTTTGAAAACATCACTTCAGACACATTGGCAAGATTGAAAACATCAAATTGGAGAATGTGGCAATCTTGAAAACATCACTTCAGACACATCGATCAACTTAAAAACATCACTTTGGACATAGTGGCAAGCTTGAAAACATGACTTCAGACACATAGTAACAAGCTTGAAAACATTCATTAGGACATTGTGGCAAGCTTTAAACATCACTTCAGACACATTGGCAGCTTAAAAACATCACTTTAGACATAGTGGCAAGTTTGAAAACATCACTCCAGACACATAGTAACAAGCTTGAAAACATTCACTAGGACATAGTGGCAAGCTTGAAAACAACACTTCAAAAACATAGTAACAAGCTTGAAAACATAACTTTGGACATAGTGGCAAGCTTGAAAACATCACTTCAGACATATGTAGATGAACATATGCTGTATATATTCATAAATTAAACGGATTCTTTCATTTTTCTGGACTGGATAATATCGTGCATTGAATACTTAAAAATGTAACGTGAGACGTTAATAATCTTTGACCCATCAAAATGAACGTGGTCATTTATTTTCAGAATCAAAATTTTAACATCATACATTTACATTAATTGGCAAATTGAAAAATAACAACATGGCTAATTAATTAGTTTTACAAGGAGGGAACAATACGGCGATTGTTTCCCTGCTTCACAACAGACATTTCTAAAAATATCTGGATTAATTTACTAGCAGATAGAAGAGTTTAAAGATGGAAATGAAGTTTAGAGGGAGGGAGATGGTGTGTGTGTGAGTGAAAAGTGTTGAACAGAACGGCACCCTCCATTCGACCCAGTTTTCCTCGGTACGCTCGGTAGTGAACTCGACTCATTACCTCTCTGACGATGAATCAGTGGAAGCGGAGCTCCAGTTAAGCTACCGGTCCAGCGTCTCCGTAGGATGGCAGAGAACCGTCCGGAGTGGTGGCGGGACTTCATCAACAACAGTTCACCTCACAAGTGGACTTCACATGAGTGGAGTCCTTCAGAAGTTCCACTCAGAGGTGGAAGATGTCATAATCCCCACAAGACTCGGAAGAGCTCTGGATCATGCTGGACTTCTGTTCTCCCAAACGACTGGAGCTGCAAACTCTCCACCCGACTCCAACTGGGTTGAACTAGGAAGTACCGACATTTAAAGAGCTCTATTTCTGGTTCACTTGGGAGTTTCTGACTGGTCGATGGACCAAAACAGAGGTGTGTTTTGTGATGTAAGGTGTTATTAAAAAGTCAAGGAAAAAGATTAGATTGTTTAAGAACAGACAGAAGATTGTTATGAAGAACTCAGACTTCGTGGAGTCAATTCTCTAGTATCTTGCTGTAAAAGTTAAACATGACATTTCTTTTTCAGTAAACTTGCAGTTGACCGAAACTTGAACTTTGACCAACTTACACAACTTGCTCATTTCAAACAGACGATCAAGAAATTGAATCATTACTCTGTAACATATTCCAACTTGATTTCCACTTTGAATGAGGATTAAAAATCGTTATTACTGTTTCACAGTTG
>NW_023629731.1:0-1859 GCF_014905685.2 Nematolebias whitei | reverse complement strand
AAGGGAGGTGTCCTGCCTGATGTTGGGGGGCAGGTTGTTCCAGAGTTTGGGGCCCATGACTGAAAAAGCCCGATCTCCTCTGAGCTTCTTGTTTTTGGAACAGCCAAAAGCAGCTGATCAGATGATCTCAGGGCCCGAGAAGGAACGTAAGGTTCCAGAAGCTCAGAGAGGTGAAGGGGTGCGAGACCATTTAAGCATTTGAAGGTCAACAGAAGAATTTTAAAAACTATCCTCGTACGAACAGGGAGCCAGTGAAGGGAGGACAGAACTGGAGTAATATGTTCAGACCTACGAGTTCTGGTTAAAAGCCGAGCAGCAGCATTCTGGACGAGCTGAAGACGTGAGATGGAGGCCTGGCTGATCCCAGAATACAGTGTGTTGCAATAGTCCAATCGGGTCGGGACAAAGGCGTGGACTAGTTTCTCAAGGTCGGGTCTGGACAACACTGGCTTGAGTTTAGCTACCTGTCTGAGTTGGAAGAAGCTTTTCTGCAGAACAGAGTTGATTTGTTTGTCAAACTTGAAGTCAGAGTCTAAAACCATCCCGAGATTTTTACCAGACTGCTTCAGATGTGGCTGAAGAGAGTCCAGGTTGACAGGATCAGTGGTGGCAGTTGAGCTAGGGCTAAAAACAATGACTTCAGTCTTCTCATTGTTAAAACTTAAGAAATTTGAAGCCATCCAGGCCTTAATGTCGTCCAGACATTTTATCAGAGGGTGAATGGAGCAAACACTTGCTGGTTTCACAGGCAGGTAGATCTGGCAGTCATCAGCATAGCAATGGAATGAAAGACCATGTTTCCTCAGGATGGACCCCAGAGGGAGCAAATAAAGTGAGAACAGAAGGGGTCCAAGAATCGAACCCTGTGGGACCCCACAAGAAAGAGGTAATGAGGCGGATACATTATTATCAACCTTGACACAGAAACTCCTGCCACTCAGGTATGAGCAGAACCATTCTAATGCAGCACCTGTGGTCCCACCCCACTGTTCCAGCCGTGATATGAGGATCCTGTGGTCAACAGTATCAAAAGCAGCAGTAAGGTCCAGGAGCACCAGTACCACAAATTGACCAGAATCGTTTGGGATCATAATGTCGTTACAAACCCTTACTAATGCTGTTTCAGTGCAGTGGAGTTGCTTAAAACCAGACTGAAAAATCTCTAAGATTCTGCTCTCATTCAAAAACTTGTTTAATTGAATGAGAGAAGTAACAACATTATTATCAGACATTTTCTTGAGTTTTTGATGTGTAATTACAGGAGTTAACAGTGTGAAAATTAGCCCCCATAATAGAACCATGAGAAACATTAATGAAGACGCCATCATTCAGAACCCAAAAACAGTGAAAGTTGCAGTGATGGACAGATTCAGGTGTATTAACAAGATTCAGTGACTCCAGATAATCTGAGAACTGAAAATAGTGACAGTAATATGAATGATGCAGAAAAGTCTCAGACCATAAAACGTCACAGTTCAAATGGGCAGACAAACTTGACGAGTTGGCCCAACTGCAGTTTGAGTTGGGCTGAGGGGGGCTCCGGACTGAGTTAATTTTCTTGTCTGTGAGTTTCTTCTGTCCGGTTATGTATTTTTGTGTTCTAATTGTTCCTCAGGTTGTTCATCTCTGTTCCCTGACTGCCTGTTGATCCATACTCCTGGTCCTGTTGATCCATCCTCCTGGTCCTGTTGATCCATCCTCCTGGTCCTGTTGATCCATCCTCCTGGTCCTGTTGATCCATCCTCCTGGTCCTGTTGATCCTGGATCATCAGATCCTGACATGTCCCCGTCCTCTGAGGACACATTTTCATCTGTCCCTCATCTCACTCGCCTCATTTCTGTTTCTTCCTCAGTCTCTG
>NW_023629730.1:0-1860 GCF_014905685.2 Nematolebias whitei | reverse complement strand
TATATATATATATATACTTTTTTTTCTCTTTAATTTACTCATTGATTGTTGTTGTTAAGCACTTTGATAACAGGTTCTGTTTCAAATGTGCTCTATAAATAAAGTTGACTTGACTTGACATTGGTAGGAAGTGGACAGGTTAGACCCGTGGGCTCAAAATAGAGGCTCTCTCGGTGGTCCTTGTTCCCTCTTCCAGACGTGAGCTGCAGCATTTCTTTTGAAATGGAGGGTTATTGCTAGAGTTTCTTTAACTTTTCCACTATTGCTACTCGCTGACCTTGTGAACCCAAACATTAAGTTTGTCTGGTCTGCTAATTGGCACCATTTTGAGTGCATCAAAGCACTCTTGAACAATGTGCCCATCGTTGCCCCGCCCTTTCAGCAGTCGTGGATGTCAGTGACAGGGGAGCTGGTGCTGTTCTTGTGTGTTACTTTGTAAAAAAAGGTCAACTCTACCATTGAGAGGGAGGCACTTTCAATGATAATGGCTTATATTGAATTTTTTTAATCATTATTCTGTATATGAATGTTTTTAAGCAGGATGATTGCCAATAAATTCAGAGATACTGCCGATCACTTCTGAGACTATCTTCCATCCTAAAATGTAATAGTTCAGTTATTTTGAAGTGGGATCTACAGAAAGGTTATGACAAAAAATGATTTTACTGAGTAGCTTGTTGAATAACTTTGGTTTTGAGAAACAGTGTTTAATTCTAAGCAGACTGATGAATGGATGGTCCAAGTAGGACCGAGACCAAAGTAGAGTGTTGCTGTATTAAGCAATCTCAAAAATGACCTGATGACCTGACTGAAAATTGTTGGATTGTACTATACCTGGATTATTGAGCATGGACTTTGTTGGTTCAATCTCAAAAATTCTATAGTGACAAACTTGGTTTTATGAAGCTTTAAATTGGTCTCAATTTTGCATTAAACTATTTTTTCCCCAATGCAGATTTCAAGATGTTTTAAGTACTTAAAATAGCAGCAGCTTACTGTAGCACTGTGCCATTTCCAAATGACTTGTCATATGTTTGTTTGAGCAACCATGAAATATAAAATTTGCAGTGATTTAACAGGTCATAAAAAATGTTTTCATGAACATTAAAAATATCTGGGATTGGAGTTATGTTAAAACAGCAATATTCCACTTATGATTGGCACTGCTCAGACTTAGCTTGTCAGTAAAACTATTTTAATCTGAGGTGATTTCAAGGTTCAAGGTTCTTTATTGTAATTTGCATCACATGTGGAACATGAGGTGGAACACAATTGTGTACTTAAGGTCAGTTACACCCAAAAATAGCAAAAATATAAATTATTAAAGAATCAGTTTAAGGATCTAATATATATATGTAACACTAATAATGTGAAATAATACGTTATATTAAACAGTAGCCCAAACATTTAATGAGCTATCCACTACATGTAAGATATTATGTTTGTTACTTGTTATTTTTTTATTATCTTAAGCTTTGCAGAGAGTGGTGAAGGCTGCACAGAAGTCTGTCGGAATCAGCCTCCCCACCATCACAGACATCTACACCTCCAGATGCAGGAAGAGGGCCACCTGCATCATGAAGGACCCCACTCACCCAGCACACACACTTTTTGCCCCACTCCCCTCAGGAAGGAGGTTAAGGCGCATTAAGTGTAGAACCACTAGACTGAGGAACAGCTTTTACCCTGAGGCTGTTAGACTCATGAATCTCTAACTAGAATAATCACTGTGAAAAACCATATCATGTTGCTGCTGATCTGTTTCATGTTGCTGCTGATCTGTTTCAGTGTTGATGTGTTCATGCGTGCACATCTGCTCACAGACTCATGTTCATGTTTGTGCTGATGTTCAATGTTTTA
>NW_023629729.1:0-1861 GCF_014905685.2 Nematolebias whitei | reverse complement strand
AACCCTGCAGATGTTGGATGCTGTATTGTTTTTTAACTTTTGACTCCAGTGCACACCCTACATTATTCCAACAGTTATATCTCAGTGAAATATCACCCAATATGTACCCGATTTATTGTGCCTGATCAGTGAGCACTTATAGACACATTGGTTTTGTTCTTTAACATTTGACTCAAGTGCGCCCCCTACATTATTCCAACAGTTATATCTCAGTGATACATGATCCAATTGGAACCATATTTTTTTATGCATAATCAGTGAGCACGTCTAGACACATTGATGTTGTGGTTTAACATATGACTCAAGTGCACCCCCTAGATTATTTAATCAGTTAATTCTCAGTGATACATCATCCAATCTGAAACAGAATTTTTGTGCATAATCAGTGACCACGTCTAGATACATTGATATTGTGGTTTAACATATGACTCAAGTGCGCCCCCTAGATTATTCCAGGAGTTATATCTCAGTGAAATATCATCCGATCTAGGCCACATTTTTAGTACATCATTAGTGAACACTTCTACTCACACTGATATTGTTTAACTTTTGACTCAAGTGCGTCCCCTAGATTATTACAACAGTTAGATCTCAGTGAAATATCATCCAATATGTACCAGATTTTATGTGCTTGATCACTGAGCACTTATAGACACATTGATATTGTTCTTTAACATTGGACTCAAGTGCACCACCTAAATTATTCCAATAGGTATATCTCAGTGATACATCATCTGATCTGAACCTGAGTTTTTGTGCTTCATCAGTGAGCACTTGTAGACACATTTGTATTGTTGATTCATGACATAACTTAAGCTCCACCTACTCAGAGAAAAAACTGTCAAGTATTGGATTCCAGCTTAAAACTGTGTAAGATATTAGACTAAAACTTTGTTTGCTAACTGTTGATTACCACACGACATGTTGAAAACTCATAAAGGAAGTGCTCGTCAAACATTTGCCACAAAACAGGAAGTCACCATATATGGATATATACCACCATATAACTCCTGTCTGGAAGGTCAGATTTCGCCTATACTTGTAAGACCTGCAGCTGGACAAGTAACGACATGGACGGAAGGCGATGTCGAAGATTCGGGAAATGCGTCCTGTGGTGAACGCGTGTGGGATTGGCACGAGAGCGTTCGCGATGGCGACTGGGTGGACTAGCTGGAGCTCACACGGTTGCCATAAAGCCGGAGCGGCGCTTTGCTGCGAGGGCCTCCAATGCTGCTTGCAGCTTTAATTAGGCCCGAGCAGCTAAGCGCTGCGAAGGCCTATTGTAATTGTACTGTTTTTTTAGACAAAAGAAGTGTTAATTTGGAGCCCTTAACATATCCCAAAACTCACCAAACTTTACCCAAATTTGTCCCCCACGTGAAATTTAGTATTTTAATGGAAGCAAAAGTGGGCGTGGTCAAACTGCTCAGCAGCGCCCCCTAACGTGAGATAGGAGAACTGGTAAGTTGTGGAGAGCTGAAATTTGGTACATAGGTAGAACGCCCTGAATCAAGAAAAAAAGTCTCTTGGAGGTATGCCCTAAACCCAACAGGAAGTTGGCCATTTTGGGTCAAAGGGTCATTTTTGGGCTTTTTTCAATTTTCATACATGGCAAATTTTAATGAACTCCTCCTAGGCATTTTGAGATATTGCCTTCAAACTTGGTGGATATGCCCTTAAGACATTGGGGAGTAAATGTAATAAAAAAATAGCATTTTCATATATGTTAAATGGGCGTGGCCAGGCCTCAAAATAATGCCTCACACCACAACTTCACTTCACTTACGACCTTACTTCACTTCCGGCGAGCTGATGGACGGCAGCTCCCTCCGGCTTCTCTGCAGTCTTTTATCATCAAACT
>NW_023629728.1:1032-1861 GCF_014905685.2 Nematolebias whitei | reverse complement strand
GTGGTGAGTATTTTGAAAAAATACGTAGCCGCAAACCACAAGGACTGGGACGTGAAACTCCCTCTGGTCCTCATGGCCATAAGGGCCACTCCACACACGTCGACTGGCATCGCTCCTTTCGAGATGATGACGGGTCGACAAATGACTCTCCCTCTGCACCTGTTGTACCAACCAGGCGATGCTGCCATGGCAACAGCCTACACCACACAACAATACATGAAAGACTTGGAAAGACATCTTAAGAACACTTTTGCTTTCGCACAGAAAAACCTGGAAAAATCAGCTGAAGGACGCAAAGCGTACTACGACCAAAAGGCCTCTTACGAGGAACTCCAAGTGGGAGACAGGGTCTGGTACTACACGTTTGCACCCAAAACTGGGAGAGTAGAGTCCGGGACCGGAACTCTCGCCCGTAAGCTGATGCCCAGATGGACTGGACCCCATCTGATAACTGACAAAGTGTCTCCAATTATCTACCAGATAAAAATCAGTAAAGGCCAAAAAGAGCCAACTGTTAAATGGGTACACCGTAACCAGGTTAAACAACACAAGGCATGCAATAACTCCTTAGGAGACAAAGACATCACAAAATCAGACCTCGTGGGAACAAGGGTTACCCAAGCAGTAGATAACTAATGGATAATAAACTTAACCATAGTTTAAACTCACAGGACCTACCCTTGATAAAACGGGACAGCGTGACTGAAATCTGGCAACCAGGGTGAGGAGAAGCAGTGAAACGATGTTTCTAGATGCTTAGTCACTACTCTTGTCGGTGTTGGAACGTTGTTTAGTTGATTTTGGTATTGTTTCTGAGGTAAGAATGAAT
>NW_023629728.1:0-932 GCF_014905685.2 Nematolebias whitei | reverse complement strand
TACATTGATCTCACAACGCTTAAGCCGAACCTACTCGAACAATTCTATTCGGGGGGATAGCTAATTCTTTTTGATAAGTCTCGCCATAGACTTCCAAAACATTTATGGGAAAACCAAACACCCAATCTCAAGTCGTTCGTCTAAAAAGACAACAGACAATTACACCAAACTATATTTTACCATGTAAAGCTAACTTAAACCAAGTTAGAAATGGAAAAATAGTTTGGAACACTTTTCTATAGGCATAAACCCCTGTAGTTACCCCTTTTCAGCATTCTCCACCCCTTAACTGGTAGTTGTAGCTGTTCCCAACCATAATAGCTTACACACCAGGTGCATATAGTTTAAGGCCTTATGTAAAATCCCCTTCATAAGCCCACCTTAAACCACATAATTGCATGACACATTGAACCAGAACGGCACAGGCTGGACGTCGCTGGAGACAACCTTCGCTGGAGGCGACCTGCAATCCTGACGTTGGTCTCAACTCTTCATCCAGTGGCCGCTTCTTCAGTTCAATCCAAGGGTACCCCTCTGTATGCTGATTAATCAACACTTCCAATCGCTGTGGATTTACCGTTGTGGATTATATGACTTTTTCCAATGGATTACAGACTCTGTTTCCAAGGGGTTAAAGCATTGCTACAATGGGATTACCGAGACGATATGGGATTATAATCAACACAATGGAATACCAAGAACATTGTGGAATTACCTTGACTTTGTTTCCTTGCTGGATTACTTCTGACTTTGGTCTTCCTTGAAGGATTACTTCTGACTTTGGTCTTCCTTGCTGGATTATATCAAGCTCAAGGACATTTGAAGGTCTAAGTTCACGGTTGGAATTCATCCCCATGGACAGGTGATGATTTCCAAAGGGGGGACTGTAGTGAACCAGATGACCTCAAATATACCAGATGGACAGAGACTGT
>NW_023629727.1:0-1861 GCF_014905685.2 Nematolebias whitei | reverse complement strand
AATGTCCTCTATCAGAGACTGAGACCTCACAGTCCAAGAAAGCCAACCTGCCATTTTTTACATCTTCTCGTGTGAACTTGATGTATTTATCCACAGAGTTGATGTGGTCAGTAAAATGTTGGACTTCCTGAGATTTGATTTTAACCTTAGGACCCACCCTCTTTGATTTTGAGCATGCATCAGGATATTTTGAACCACTTTGGCGAGGATTGCCTCAAACTAGTTAGAAAGTTTGAGAAAACAGCAAGGAAGAGGGCAGACTACAGGAACCATTTGCGATTCAACCTCAGATGTCGACAAAGTGGCATCATTCCCAAGAGCCTGGAACTAAAATCTTCGGTCAGCGGGCACCGGGCAAGCAAGATCCTTCAGAAGGCACAGACCCAGCTGCTGAATGAACGGGTGAGACAGACCAATTTTACTATTGAGGCCTTGAAGGCCAAAGAAGAGCACATTAAACAGAAACTAACAACGTGTCTAGATCAGACCACACTTCAGCAAGTGATGGACTGTACAGATCAGGCACGCTTAGCACAGCATGTCAAGTCCAAGACTCGACAACAAAACAAGTTTAACGTACTAATAGCTCATCAACACCATCACTATTCCAATAGCAACACATTCAGTGTAAGACAACACTCCAGTAGTCAATTACATGTCAGGGAGACAGAAAAGTGGGTGAAGAATTTATCTGACAGACAGCTCACCCAGCCAGAGACAGAGATTCTTGCCAGGGGACTGAACTTTGCGGTTGCACCAAGTAGAATTCCTCTGGTGGAGATGATCACAGCTACTGAGTCAGCCATCCGCAACAACAAAATTAAAGAGGCTGAAGCAGAACAGCTCAGAATCAAAGTTTCAGCCTGCCTCAGCAATGCCAAACCACCACCTTCCAACATCAGTAGAGAGGAGAGGGATGCACTCACCACTCTTAGCAAGGACAAAAACATCATCATTCTCCCAGCAGACAAAGGAAGGTGCACAGTGATTTTGAACCAGAAAGACTATCATGAGAAAGTTATGACACTCCTTAGTGACGTAAACACTTATGAACCTCTGAAAAGAGATCCAGGAAGTGGTTACAAGAAAAAGTTAATAGATTGCCTGAAAATTTTGGAGCAGGACAAGGCTATTGACCGTTTTCTGTACCACAGACTGTACCCAGGGGAGGCCACACCTAGTCTGTATGGTTTACCTAAAATCCACAAACAAGGTGTACCTTTAAGACCAATTG
Organism: Nematolebias whitei; assembly: GCF_014905685.2. Lineage (NCBI taxonomy): Eukaryota > Metazoa > Chordata > Actinopteri > Cyprinodontiformes > Rivulidae > Nematolebias > Nematolebias whitei. Next base: position 627 of record NW_023629727.1, on the reverse strand, counting down.
TTAGTATGATTAACTCTGTCACTTACAATGTTTCCAAATATCTGGCGTCTGTACTCATCCCTTTAGTTGGCAGCTCAGAACACCACATACAGAACACCATGGACTTTGTGGATAAGGTGAGGGATGTCATCATGGAGACTGATGAAACAATGGTCTCTTTTGATGTCACATCACTCTTTACGTGCATTCCTGTTGATGATGCAGTAGAAGTGGTCAGTTTTAGATTAAAATCAGACACCACTCTGAGCAGCAGGACCACACTTTCCACAGAACAACTGTGTCAACTCTTGAAACTGTGCCTGCAGTCAACCTACTTCACATATGGGGAGCAATATTATAGGCAGAAGCATGGGTGTGCTATGGGGTCTCCAGTTTCTCCTATTGTTGCCAACCTGTACATGGAGGAGGTAGAAAAGAGAGCCTTGACGTCCTTTTCAGGGACACCACCAAGTCATTGGTTCAGGTATGTTGACGACACCTGGGTTAAAATCAAATCTCAGGAAGTCCAACATTTTACTGACCACATCAACTCTGTGGATAAATACATCAAGTTCACACGAGAAGATGAAAAAAATGGCAAGTTGGCTTTCTTGGACTGTGAGGTCTCAGTCTCTGATAGAGGACATT
>NW_023629726.1:0-1861 GCF_014905685.2 Nematolebias whitei | reverse complement strand
TATTACTCAGTCCAGAAAAATGAAAGAATCCGTTTAATTTATGAATAATATCTCACAGATATATGTTCATTTACAGCGGTTCAATAAATGACACGATTGAACTAGCAGAAAACAGTGTGTTTGTGTTATTCATTGCTCCGATCATTTCCCCAATCCTGCACTTTATTTAAGATAATTTCATAGAACACACCTCCATGTGATTACTTTGCTCTGCCTCCACCAATCCCTCAGCCTCCGCTCTCAATAGCGGTATTGCAAAAAATAGCGAAATATGTCCAACGCTTCGAGCCAGGGCCGTTGGGTTCGACCGACACTAAGGCCTATCTGCAAGACCTTGACTTCCAACTGGGAAGCTATCCGAACGCTATCGTTGAGGATAAAATAGGTTTGATCAGGCTCACTTAAGCCAGGATGGTGTTTTCCTTTATAGAGCGTCAACCAGATGCCACAAGAAAGGATTACAACCTGTTATGTGCTGCTCTAATCAAAGAGTATACCCCTTGTGCGGGACCTGGCAGATATCCAGCCGACGACAAGGTCATGCAAGGTAAGAATGAGCACCCAAGGGCATATTATTCCAGAATTTTGCAGGCTTATTTTGGTTACAGGAACGAAACCGGCATGGAGGAGGCGTTTAAGTTCGTTTTCAGCAAAAATCTCCACCCTGACATAAGGACGTCAGTACAGATGATGGCTAATTTCAAAGAGAAAATCACCAGTGAGATAAAAAATTGTGCTGTGAATGTCTTTGAGGCCCGTTCACAGGCCAAAACACCCATTGAGGTGTTCCCAGGTGAGAGGATTCCTTCCCAGTTATTAGAATTGGAGGGGAAGAGAGCTTCAGCTCCCCCTCCCAAAAAAGGCGAGAGGAAACGAGATTTCCCATCCACCAAACCACAACAGATGAGTGCCCCCTGGTTCAGACGAGGTCCTAAATGGTTTCCTAAGAAACCAAAGGATGAACAAATGTACCAGAAGGGGGCGCACGTCCTAAGGGTAAAAAGTATGGCACCCAGGGTAACCCATACAACCAGGGATTCCAACAGGAACCCCAGAGGAGGGGGCCTGCTCACCCTCCACATCGGCATGAACAACCTGAGACGAAAAAGAAACAGCAGCGGGTCCAGAAAAAGAACCCAACTCTGAGCTCGGATGAGATAGAGAGTGTGCGTCGGTTCTTAGAAATGTTGAGAGGTATTGCCACGGACAAACAACCTGACACGTTGTGTGGCAATATCATTGCTGATGAGTCAGAACACACAAACAACACCGTTACTGCTGTCACAGACAGCCACCAGGACCTTGTTGTTACAAACAATGAGAGCCCCTCAACACACAGAGAGCAGGTGATCTCATACATCAATGACGGAGGCCCGTCAAAAACCGAACTCTCAGGAGCAGCAGCGACTGCAGCAACGGTTCGGATGAACTGGGATTACACAGACAAAGGTAAACGTAAGAAGAAACGTTGACCAAAACCTACAAGGTTCCTGTGTAACCTGATCAGAAAGGGGGTCGCTAAAAAAGCTTACCTGTCAATCACACTTGAAGGGGTCCTCACACATGAAGCCCTACTGGACGGTGGAGCGACATAACTATTATGTCAGCCAAACTGTTCGAGGAGCTCAGGACCGCCGCTAACGGTGTTCACAGGGAAATACCTCTCATAGAACGTGCTATAGAACTGCAGGGCCTCGCAAAGACGAGGACAACCCTAATAGCTATAGCCATGGTTCACATGCAAGTTGGCGAGACGACACTATACCACCCGGTACATGTGTTTACGGTTGACTCATTCCCATTTTTGATTGGCTAGGATTTTATAAATCGCTGTGACACGATTATAGATTATGGTGAACAG
>NW_023629725.1:997-1861 GCF_014905685.2 Nematolebias whitei | reverse complement strand
TATGTCTTTAAGACATGCTTGTAGTCTAAGTAGCTGATTGGATTCATGGGGTTTCATGGACAAATATAATTGTGTGTCATCAGTGTAGATGAACAGATGCTGGGATATATTCATCATTTAACACGGATTCCTCATTTTTCTGGACTGAATAAAACGTGCATTGAATTTAAGGAAATGCAAACGTGAGACGTCATTTATGTTTGACCCATCAAAATGAATGCGGTCATTTATTTACAGAATCAAAATTTAACATCAAACATTTACATTAATTTGGCAAATTATGAAAATAACAACATAAGCAATCAATCAGGAAAAATCATACGGCCATGATTTTTCCGTTGCTTCACCACAGACATTTATGAAAACTGTACAACTATGATCTTTTACCCACATGAATGTGGGTGAGCATTTTACACAGACATTTCTAAAATATCTGGAAGAATTTCTACTTGATAGAAAAGTTTAAAGATGGAAAGAAGTTTAGAGGGAGTAGGATGGTGTGTGAGAGGAGAAATGTTCACCAGAATCTACACTCTCCGGCTTTCTTCAGCTTTTCCTTACAGTACACTTAGGTGATGAAATCGGCTCCTTTACCTGGAGATGTCTCAGGTGAGATTCCGTTTAACGCACCCTTTCAGCGTCTTAGTAGGTTGGCTGTTACTCGTCCGAAGTAATGGCTAGTGAAAGTGTTATAATCCCATGGAACTCGGAAGAGCTTGTTGTCATGTCAGGATCATCCCGTCTCCATCAGAACATGAACAGAACTGGTTGGACTGTGTATCCAGCAGAACTCCAACAGCACTCCATCAGAGCTGACTAGACCAGGAAGTACTGACATTTTAAAGACTCTTTCCCGGTTCACTT
>NW_023629725.1:608-897 GCF_014905685.2 Nematolebias whitei | reverse complement strand
AACTTCTCTATTTACGTCTGAGAGGATTCTAAAAAACATGACAGTTCGTTCAACAACTTGTTTTTCGTTTGACTCCAACCTTGGAAACGCACACTTGCTCACTCAAAGGCAGAAATCAGAAAATGCATAATTATTCTGTAACAGCTTTGACATGAGAATAAAAATCATTACTCAGTTAATAAAATTGATTAGTGCACTGCAACATCTAAAATGGTTTGAACTAAGACACTTTGATTATCAATATTTGTAAAATAGTAATGATAATAAAAAGAGAGTGTTCTTTTCACTT
>NW_023629725.1:0-508 GCF_014905685.2 Nematolebias whitei | reverse complement strand
ATCCAAGGGTACCCCTCTGTATGCTGATTAATCAACACTTCCAATCGCTGTGGATTTACCGTTGTGGATTATATGACTTTTTCCAATGGATTACAGACTCTGTTTCCAAGGGGTTAAAGCATTGCTACAATGGAATTATCGAGACGATATGGGATTATAATCAACACAATGGAATACCAAGAACATTGTGGAATTACCTTGACTTTGTTTCCTTGCTGGATTACTTCTGACTTTGGTCTTCCTTGCTGGATTACTTTTGACTTTGGTCTTCCTTGCTGGATTACATCAAGCTCAAGGACATTTGAAGGTCTAAGTTCACGGTTGGAATTCATCCCCATGGACAGGTGATGATTTCCAAAGGGGGGACTGTAGTGAACCTGATCTGACCCTGATCTGACCCTGATGACCTCAAATCTATCAGATGGACAGAGACTGTTATTTTCATTGATCTGAATACAGTCTGAGCCATCTGGTGACTTTCTTTCTTGAATTAATCAAGCAGAAAAGA
>NW_023629724.1:0-1861 GCF_014905685.2 Nematolebias whitei | reverse complement strand
TTTCATGCATGAAACTATGTTTGAAATGCTGTTTTCAAGCTTGTCATTGTGTCTGAAGGGATGTTTTCATGGTTTCCACTATGTCTGAAGTGAAGTTTTCAAGTTTGCCAAAATGTCCAAAGGGCTGATTTTAAGTTGGCGAATGAGTGTGAAGTGATGTTTTCAAGCTTGTCATTGTGTCTGAAGGGATGTTTTTAAGCTTGCCAATGTGTCTGAAGCAATGTTTTCATGCTTGACGCTATGTCTGAATGGATGTTTTCAAGCTTGTCATTGAGTCTGAAGGGATGTTTTCAAGGTTTCCACTATGCCTGAAGGGATGTTTTCAAGCTCGCCACAGTGTCTGAAGTAATGTTTTTAAGCTTGCCACTATGTCCCAAGGGCTGTTTTCAAGCTGTCAAATGAGTGTGAGGTAATGTTTTCAAGATTGCCAATGTGAATAAAGCAATGTTTTCAAGCTTGTAAATTTTGCCTAAAGGGATTGTTTCAAGCTTGCCACTATTTCTGAAGGGATGTTTTCAAGCTTGCCACTTTGTCTGAAGTAATGTTTTCAAGCTTGTCACTATGTCTGAAGTAATATTGTCAAGCTTGCCACTATGTCTGAAAGGGCTATTTTCAAGCTGGAAAATGATTATGAAGTGATATTTTCAAGATTGCCAATGTGAATAAAGCAACGTTTTCAAGCATGTAAATTATGCCTAAAGGGATTGTTTCAAGCTTGCCACTATGTCTGAAGTAATGTTTTCAAGTTTGCCAATATGTCCAAAGGGCTGTTTTCATGTTGGCGAATGAGTGTGAAGCAATGTTTTCAAGCTTGTCATTGTGTCTGAAGGGATGTTTTCAAGCTTGCCAATGTGTCTGTAGCAATGTTTTCATGCTTGACACTATGTCTGAATGGATGTTTTCAAGCTTTTCTTTGAGTCTGAAGGGATGATTTTAAGGTTTCCACTATGCCTGAAGTATTGTTTTCAATCTTGCCACTATGTCCAAAGGGTTGTTTTCAAGCTGGCAAATAATTATGAAGTGATGTTTTCAAGTTTGTCATTGTATCTGAAGGGATTATTTCAAGCTTGCCACTATGTATGAAGTAATGTTTTCAAGTTTGCCAATATGTCCAAAGTGCTGTTTTTAAGTTGGCAAATGATTGTGAAGTAATGTTTTCAATCTTGACACTATGTCCAAAGGGCTGTTTTCAAGCTGGCAAATGAGTGATAAGTGATGTTTTCAAGATTGCCAATGTGAATAAAGCAATGTTTACAAGCCTGTAAATTATGCCTAAAGGGATGTTTTCAAGCTTGCCACTTTGTCTGAAGTAATGTTTTCAAGTTTGCCACTATGTGCAAATGGCTGTTTTCAAGCTGGCAAATGATTTTGAAGTGATGTTTTCAAGATTGCCATTGTGTGTAAAGCAATATTTTCAAGCTTTTAAATTATGCCTAAAGGGACTGTTTCAAGCTTGTCTCTATGTCTGAAGTAATGTTGTCAAGCTTGCCACTATGTCTGAAAGGGCTGTTTTCAAGCTGGCAAATGATTATGAAGTGATTTTTTCAAGATTGCCAATGTGAATAAAGCAATGTTTTCAAGCTAGAAATTATACCTAAAATTATTGTTTCAAGTTTGCCACTATGTCTGAAGGGATGTTTTCAAGCCTGTCATTGTGTCTGAAGGGATGTTTTCAAGCTTGCCACTATGTCTGAAGGGATGTTTTCAAGCTTGTCACTATGTCCAATGGGCTGTTTTCAAGCTGGCAAATGAGTGTGAAGTGATGTTTTCAAGCTTGTCTTTGTGTCTGAAGGGATGTTTTCAAGCTTGCCAATGTGTCTAAAGCAAAATTTTCTTGCTTGACACTATGTCTGAATGGATG
>NW_023629723.1:0-1861 GCF_014905685.2 Nematolebias whitei | reverse complement strand
TGTGAGCAAACATTAGATGATGCGAAACCCATCCTGAACATCCGTTGTCCTGTGTAGTGTACTCTATGAAGGATTTTGTATTGTATTAATTGTAAATTGGGGTTTTTAATCATCTTAAAAGTTCTTAGACATATCTGAGACCAGAAGTTTTGGTCAAAGTTGACTGACAAGTCTGTCTCCCATTTTACAATGGGAAGGGATATTGATTCATCTATTTTAATAAATGTCCGGTAAACCTTAGATAATAATTTGGGAGGGTTAAGATTTATGAATTCTAATACACTTGTTGGTATTTCAATTCTAGTGTTATTAAGGTTAAATTTATTTTTCGTTATAGATTTAATTTGTTGATATTCTAAAAATTTATTCTCATCAATCCCATATTGTGTTATTAATCTGTTAAATGGCATATAGTTTACGTCCTCATATATATGTTCCAAATATTCTATTCCTTTACACCTCCAACCTGGGAAGTTTATCATCTTATTCTGTTGTAGGATGTCAGGGTTGTTCCAGATGGGTGTACGTTTACATGGGATTAGTGAAGACTCTGTCATTTTAAGAAACTCCCACCAAGCTGTAAGAGAGGAGCTGATATTGGTGCTTTTAAATCATTCCTGTCGTTTTATGTTTGAGCTAATGAATGGAAGGTCCGAGATCATTATATTATTGCAAAGTGTCTGTTCTATGTCTAGCCAGGGTTCATCAAGGGGTGTGTGTTTTATCCATCTTGAGATGTATTCTAGCCTGTTGGCTAGAAAGTAATAATAGAAATTGGGTAGCTCTAGTCCTCCTTTATCTTTGGTCTTCTGTAGTGTTTTTAGTTTAATATGTGGGGGTTTATCTTTCCAGAGAAATTTAGAGATGGAGGAGTCCAGGGATCTTAACCAGTCAGATGATGGTTTATTTGGGATCATTGAGAATAGATAGTTTATTTTAGGCAAAACCATCATTTTTATTGAAGCAATTCTTCCCATGAGAGACAAGGGTAGAGATTTCCATCTAGCAAGTTCATCCTCAATTTTCTTTAAAAGTGGGATGTGGTTTAGTTTTGTTAAATCTGGCAGTCTAGGAGAGACTTTGATACCGAAGTACGTAATATTCCCTGACTGCAGTTGTGTAGTAAGTGAATTGTTGAAATAGCAATTAATTGGTAGAACTGTGGATTTTAGCCAGTTTATAGAGTAATCTGAAACTCTTGAAAAAGAGTTTTTCAATCCAATGACCTGAGAGAGGGAGGTTTGTGAATGCTGGAGGAAGAGCAGCACATCATCAGCATATAGACTGATTTTGTGCTCCATGTTCTTACATTTTATGCCTTTAGTATCTGTAGTTTGCCTGATTGCTGCGGCTAGCGGTTTGATAAAAATAGCAAAGAGTGAGGGGGAGAGTGGACATCCCTGCCTCGTGCCCCTTTGCAGAAGAAAGCTAGCAGATATTCGATTATTTGTCCTAATGCATGCTGATGGGGAAGCATATATTTTTAACCAGTTTATGAAATAATTTCCAAAAACAAATTTATGCAAGGCTGCAAATAAAATTTTCCAGTTAACTCTATCAAAAGCTTTTTCTGCATCTAGAGAGAATATTGCAGTTTCAATATTTTTACTGTAAGAATAATCAATTAAATTAAATAATCTGCGTGAATTTGTGGATGAATGCCTCTGTCAGGATTTGGTGGTCAGGAACGAACCCAGTAGTGCAGACAGGACTCAACTCGGCAGATTACAAAAATAGATATCTTTAATGATGAAAAAAGAACTAAACAATAAGCTGACGTGGCAGCAAAACTTACATGGACTAGAAGACTCAGGAGGGAAACTCAGAAGGGACTCAGGAAACTCAGGGAAGACTCAGAAGA
>NW_023629722.1:0-1862 GCF_014905685.2 Nematolebias whitei | reverse complement strand
TGTGAAGTCCACAAAGAGCATACGGACGTAAGAGTTTTTCTGCTCCACTTCTTTTGTTTTTTTGTCCACTTCAAGGAGCAACTGGACACATTTGAGCCAGAGTTTCATATTTCAAATGTGTGTGGCACTTCTACAAGACATTTCAAATCTCTCATTCTCCATCAATCCATCCATCCATCCATCCATCCATCCATCCATCCATCCATTCATCCATCCATTCATCCATCCATCCATTCATTAATTATCCATCCATCCATCCTTTCATTAATTATCCATCCATTCATTCATCCATCCATCCATCCATCCATTCATTAATTATCCATCCATCCATCCAGCCATCCAACCATCCATCCATCCATTCTCCATCATCCATCCTCCATCCATCCATCCGTCTGTCTATCCATCCATCCATCCATCCATTTGTCTATCCATCCATATACCCATCCTTCTGTCTGTATTGTAGATGAACAGATGCTCAGATATATTCATCATTTAACACGGATTCCTCATTTTTCTGGACTGAATAAAACGTGCATTGAATTTAAGGAAATGCAAACGTGAGACGTCATTTATATTTGACCCATCAAAATGAATGCGGTCATTTATTTACAGAATCAAAATTTAACATCAAACATTTACATTAATTTGGCAAATTATGAAAATAACAACATAAGCAATCAATCAGGAAAAATCATACGGCCATGATTTTTCCGTTGCTTCACCACAGCGATGTTATGAAAACTGTACAATTATGATCTTTTACCCACATGAATGTGGGTGAGCATTTTACACAGACATTTCTAAAATATCTGGAAGAATTTCTACTTGATAGAAAAGTTTAAAGATGGAAAGAAGTTTAGAGGGAGTAAGAGGGTGTGTGAGGGGTGAAATGTGTTCACCAGAATCGACACTCTCCGGCTTTCTTCAGCTTTTCCTTACAGTACACTTAGGTGATGAAATCGGCTCCTTTACCTGGAGATGTCTCAGGTGAGATTCCGTTTAACGCACCCTTTCAGCGTCTCAGTAGGATGCTGTTACTCGTCCGAAGTAATGGCGAGGCTCTGTTCGACACATATTCACCTCAGTGGAAAATGTTATAATCCCATGGAACTCGGAAGAGCTCTGTTGTCAGGATCATCCCGTCTCTCACAGAACTGGTTGGACTGTGTATCCAGCAGAACTCCAACAGCACTCCATCAGAACTTCAACAGAACCAAGCCCGAGTAGACCAGGAAGTACTGACATTTTAAAGAGCTGTTTCCCGGTTCACTTTTGGGATTTGTTCATTGGTCAGAAACGACCAGACGGGGTGTGTTTTGTGACGTAAGAGGTTAGAGACAGCGAGAATTGTTATGAAACAGATCAGAAATGTTCTCACAGACAGAGAGAGTTTTGTTTTGGCGCTGTTTCAGCAACAGGTGCTAAAACTTCTCTATTTACGTCTGAGAGGATTTTAAAAACATGACAGTTTTAACATAACAACTTGTTTTGCGTTTTATTCCAACCTTGGACCAACTTACACTTGCTCATTCAAAAGCAGAAATCAGAAAATGCATAATTATTCTGTAACAGCTTTGACATGAGAAAAATCATTACTCAGTTAATAAAATTGATTAGTTCACTGCAACACCTAAAATGGTTTGAACTAAGACACTTTGATTATCAACATTTGTAAAATAGTAATGATAATAAAAGAGAGTGTTCTTTTCACTTGAATCTTCAAGAAAGAAAGTCTCAGGATGGGTGAACCTGTATTTCTGAGTTCAAATGAATGAAATGACAGTTCCTGTCCCACAAGGTTCTAAAGGTCAAGAGTTTTGACCTTAGACTTAGTTTTTGACATGGGCCTAGTCCACTACAGT
>NW_023629721.1:0-1862 GCF_014905685.2 Nematolebias whitei | reverse complement strand
CACCACACCTCAAGTCCACTGTGCAAAGAAACAGATTTCCTGTTCAAAGCAAAAATGGCTGGGGGCAGTTGTGACTGTTGTCTGCTAGCAAATATAGTTTTAATGAAGAGGGTTAAAGGAGGAGGGCTGAGAAGGACTTTCTTCAGAACAGATTACCTGCGCACATCTCTCAGTCCTGTGAATTTTACCTCGGTTAGGGGTGAACTTACACTCTCATCTATGTGTGTTTGTATGTTCTTGTTTCCATGTAAAGATGGGACCAAAAGGTCATTCCCTATTTTATGGGGACTTTTTAAATATGAGGACTAAATTCAATTAAATTCAATTCAGTATTTATTTATACAGGTTATTCTCATTGAGTCTCGAGGACTCATTTACAAGAGAGACCTGTTTTAAACAAAGAACACAGATAACAGTAGACAATCATAAAAAGATCATATACCGTATTTTTTGCCATATGGGTCACACCTTTTTGCATAAATTTTCAAGTCCTGCGACCTGTACTCCGAAGCGACTAATACAGGTCCTTCTCAAAAAATTAGCATATTGTGATAAAGGTCATTATTTTCCATAATGTAATGATAAAAATGAAACTTTCATATATTTCAGATTCATTGCACACCAACTGAAATATTTCAGGTTTTTAATTGTTTTAATACTGATGATTATGGCATACAGCTCATGAAAACCCAAAATGCCTGTCCCAAAAAATTAGCATATTTCATCCCACCAATGAAAGACAAGTGTTTTTAATACAAAAAACGCCAACCTTCAATTAATCATGTTCAGTTATGCACTCAATACTTGGTCGGGAATCCTTTTGCATGAATGACTGCTTCAATGCGGCGTGGCATGGAGGCAATCAGCCTGTGGCACTGCTGAGGTGTTATGGAGGCCCAGGATGCTTCGATAGCGGCCTTAAGCTCATCCAGAGTGTTGGGTCTTGCGTCTCTCAACTTTCTCTTCACAATATCCCACAGGTTCTCTATGGGGTTCAGGTCAGGAGAGTTGGCAGGCCAATTGAGCACAGTAATACCATGGTCAGTAAACCATTTACCAGTGGTTTTGGCACTGTGAGCAGGTGCCAGGTCGTGCTGAAAAATGAAATCTTCATCTCCATAAAGCTTTTCAGCAGATGGAAGCATGAAGTGCTCCAAAATCTCCTGATAGCTAGCTGCATTGACCCTGCCCTTGATAAAACACAGTGGACCAACACCAGCAGCTGACATGACACCCCAGTGACTGTGGAAACTTGACACTGGACCTCAAGCAATGTGAATTCTGTGTCTCCTCTCTTCCTCCAGACTCTGGGACCTTGATTTCCAAAGGAAATGCAAAATTTACTGTAATCAGAGAACACAACTTTGGACCACTCAGCAGCAGTCCCAGGCGAGATGCTTCTGACGCAGTCTCTTGTTCAAGAGTGGCTTGACCTGGGGAATGCGGCACCTGTAGCCCATTTCCTGCACATGCCTGTACATGGTGGCTCTGGATGTTTCTACTCCAGACTCAGTCCACTGCTTCCGCAGGTCCCCCAAGGTCTGGAATCGGCCCTTCTCCACAATCCTCCTCAGGGTCCGGTCACCTCTTCTCGTTGTGCAGCGTTTTCTGCCACACTTTCCCCTTCCCACAGACTTCCCACTGAGGTGCCTTGATACAGCACTCTGGGAACAGCCTATTTGTTCAGCAATTTCTTTCTGTGTCTTACCCTCTTGCTTGAGGGTGTCAATGATGGCCTTCTGGACAGCAGTCAGGTCGGCAGTCTTACCCATGATTGCGGTTTTGAGTAATGAACAAGGCTGGGAGTTTTTAAAAGCCTCAGGAATCTTTTGCAGGTGTTTAGAGTTACGTCGTTGATTCAG
>NW_023629720.1:0-1862 GCF_014905685.2 Nematolebias whitei | reverse complement strand
AGAAGATGTAATTGTTTTAGGTGGTAAAATAAAATCAGAAAAGTCTAATTTTTCTGATATATTTACTCTTATTTAATGATCTAGCAATTAAACGTGTATTATCTTTCCAGCAAATGAGTAAACTTTATCAACTCTGTGAATATCGGGACCGTATCTTTTAAAAAGTTTCTAATTTTTATTTTGCACCTCTGTCATGAGGAATTACCAGTGAATAAAAAGTTTTTGGTAAATGCCTGCTGCATAAATACCTTGATCACTTTTTAAATGCAAGATAACAGTAAAATTCAGCTTGAGGAACGTTTATTAACTCAAAAATTCGTCTTACAGAAAATAAACACGTTTAATTTCACTCAAAATAACCTAAAAACGAAGTGAAACTGTGATATCAAGTCTCCACAGGAGGGGGCAGTGTTACTTTTTACCAGCAGGAGCGTATGACAACTTCCTGTGGACGTTCTGTTGACATCCTGTCGTTAGCCGCTTAGCTTAAAGTTAGCTTCGGCTAAAACTCGGTCAAATCAACATTTCTGAACGTATTTCAAGCTAAAACGTGGCGTTGTTTCAACAAGCACGACTTCTTTGCATGAACATGAGTTTTTGGGGACATGTGGCAAATTCATTTAGTGATTTTAAGCACAGAAAAAGCTTCGGTGCAACCGAGCTTTACAACCTGACATGGAGGAAGTGACGTAGGCACGTCACACATCCGGTCGTTAGCTGTTAGCTTAAAATTAGCATCGGCTAGCGTTGTTCAAAAACATCATTTAATGACGGATTTCAAACTCAAACATGGCAAAATTTCAGCGATTAGGCTTCAAAGAAACGGAGCAGCGGATCAGAATGCAGCTTTAAAGCGTTTTTCAACTTTAAAAAGCAGATTGAAATTCCCTATGAAAACGAGTTTCATTTCTGGGTCACGTGACTGAATCTACCAATGACAGCGCGGGGGTGGGCTTTACGACCTGACACGTCAGAGGAAGTCACGACTGACACGTCTCTCAGCCAATCAAAGCGTTCCACAGCAGCTGATTTCAACCAATCACGGATCGTTTTTCCAGCTAGCGTTTAGCATTAGCCTGAACAAGTCCGTCAACTTTTCGTCTTTTAAACTGTCAAAATGCACTATTTTCTGTTAAAAATGTAACGAATCAAGCTCTGAGCTGCACGGAGTCGGCGCCCCGGTCTCAAAACGTCTTTCCAACCATTTAAAACAACTCGTTCGAACTTATCAAAAACCGAACTGGACCAAAACCGGGTCGGCAGCAGAACCTCCGTCCTTTTAAACAGAATAAAGCGTTTTACACAGCTCAGCAAATTTGTCACACACCACAGACGTACAATGTCAGCTTTCAAAAACTCATTGACTCACAAGTTCAGCTTTCAAAACATCACTAGCTGCAAGCATGCTGTATTTTCTCCAAGCATCGCAGCTCAACACGCTGCGTTTCACAGCAGCTGATTCTCTGCACTTTTCATGCCAACATGTAATATCAATTGTTACACGGATATAACAGTCCATTTTATGAACCCGTCAGGGGCCACCAAATGTAGATGTAGTATGAACATATGCAGTCATATATTCATAGATAAAATGGATTCTTTCAATTTTCTGAACTGTATAATGACGTGCATCTGAATTTAATAAAATGTGGACGTGAGACGTTAATTATCTTTGACTCACCAACGACAGTGGGTCATTTATTAAAAGAATCAAGTTAAACACATCACACATTTACATTAATTGGCAAAAATTGAAAATAACGACAGCTTATTAATCAGTTTTTACAGGAAGTAAACAATACGGCGATTGTTTTTTCACTTCCAGCAGAACAACAAACGTTAACCACACGGCGGTGGTTGAA
>NW_023629719.1:0-1862 GCF_014905685.2 Nematolebias whitei | reverse complement strand
TGTATATGTATGTGTATATATGTACTTTGTATATGTATGTGTATATGTGTATGTGTATATATGTATATATGTACTTTGTATATGTATGTGTATATATGTACTTTGTATATGTATGTGTATATGTGTATGTGTATATATGTATATATGTACTTTGTATATGTATGTGTATATATGTACTTTGTATATGTATGTGTATATGTGTATGTGTATATATGTATATATGTACTTTGTATATGTATGTGTATATATGTATATGTGTATATGTATCTGTGTAGGGGTGTAACGGTATGGTACAATCACATTTCGGTTCATTTCAGTTTCAAGGTTAATTTTCAGTATAAAAAAATGCCAAAATATAGAGTTACAAAATGTTTATTTTGAAAACATATAAACAAGTTCAATCATTACAGACTTTTTAACTGGAGGTGATCTGGTGGATGAAGAAGACTTGTCTCTATCTCGGTGTCATCCTCAGACTGCAATCAACACAGAGATAAAAAATTGAGTTTATAAGATGATAAATTTAAATAAAAAATTTAATTAGATCACAATAATACAGTACAATATCAATACCTCTTCTTGCACAGTCATCTTGAGGTGGTTGAATATCCTCTCTCGCTCATCATCGATGGGGCAGGGCTTTAAATCTGGGGTCTGGCTCGTTGACGATTAGTTTTAGCTTTTTCATAAAGTGCTGGTACAACTTTCTGGCTGAAGTGTTAACGTGATGGGATGTCATAGGCAGCAGGGTTCAAGAACTTTATTCATATGCTTAAAGCCGGCGCATCAATAACAGAAATTTAGATCCAGAGCTTTAAAAACTCCTACAGCTTGTGTTATTGCTTTGGACCGATCTGAATTACCTGATAAAGGTTGTTTAAATGCTGCTGCTATCGGTCTTTGCACCAAGCTGCTTTTCTTCCTTGAAGAAAAAGAAGAGACGTTCACATTCGGATGATGTCGTTTCAAGTGGGTTAACAAGTTAGACGTGTTGCCTGCGGCAGATCCAATCTCCATGAAATGTCGACACACAGCTTTGGATTTGTTCACTTGTCTTTTAACAAGAAAGCCATAATGTTCCCCAACAGGAGATCGCAATGAGATGGCTTGTTCGTTGCCTGCTATGCTGCTAATGCTACGCATGCTGCAAGACTATACAACAATAAATAGCACTGTGCTGAAACATACTTAGGAACTTTAGTTCCACGGTGCATAATCTCTTGTTAATAAAATCTATTAAGTCAAAAAATAACCAAAATGGTTCACGTGAACCAAACCGAAACGGTTCAATACACCAACATGTACAGTTACACCACTAAAATATCTATGTACATATATATATTAGGGCATTAACAGAGTACCCGAGTAATCTACACATCAATTGCTAGGACATCTATCGAAGTTAAAAATGTTACGTCTAGTATCCGTAGTGACCACTGTATGACCGTAGGGGGCGGTGTTGCACTGTTGCAGGTCACAGAGTATGGTGTAACACCGGGTCCAATACATCGAACCAGTTTCGGTTTGAGTTTCGTTTTTGACGTGCTGCTTTCTTCATGTTTGCAGTTTAATAATAATAACTAATAGTTGAGTTTTTCCTGTGACTAATTTGCAGTATGATAAATGGTAGGAGCATAATATATGCTCTCAATGTGTTGTTGGTCTTTTTTGTGTAAATAATTGCCTTTTTTTGCGGTTTTATTTTTCTATTTATTTTTGTATCTCGAGATCTATGACATCATCAAATACTCGAGTTCTACTCTGGTTTTATTATGTTAATGTCGAGTTTCAAAATTATATACTCGTTCAACCCCTAGAGCAGAGCTTCTTGTTCACATAACATCCAGGAGAGTTTGAGATAG
>NW_023629718.1:0-1863 GCF_014905685.2 Nematolebias whitei | reverse complement strand
ATGGTGAGGCATTGGTTGGGCTAGCTGATGACATTTCAGAGGAACATGGAGACTCATTCATTCATTTCAAGAATCCTCATGGACCTTCCACATTATTTTACTGGCCAGACAGGGAATACTTTTATTAGAGATGTGAAGATGACGTTTTGTGTGTTAACAGGCTGCCTACAGGCCCAGGCCTCCCTTGCAAAAGAGATCTGTGATCTCAGTGGGATTTGCCTGGTTAAATAAAGGTTAATAAATAAATAAATAATTGATTCACCCTCTATTGCATCTTCAGATGTTGCGATGTACGGCGTTGCAACCATTATATGTGAAGGGGACATGTCCCCCCCACATTAAAAAAAGTTCATTTGGCCCCCCCCACCCACTTTTACTATAAAACATTAGTTCAGGCAGCGCAGTTTGTGAACAAATTCATTCCACTTGATTAATAGGAGCAGCACGGTGGCGCAACTGGTAGAGCTGCTGCCTCTCAGCGAGCAGGTCCTTGGTTCAAACCCCGGTCCAGGGGCCTTTCTGGGTGGAGTTTGCATGTTCTCTCCGTGCATGCGTGGGTTTTCTCCGGGTACTCCGGTTTCCTCCCACAGACCAAAAACATGCATGTTGGGCTGATTGGTAACTCTAAATTGTCCCTAGGTGTGAGTGAGAGAGTGAATGGTTGTTTGTCTCGTTTGTCTCTATGTGGCCCTGTGATGGACTTGCGACCCGTCCAGGATGTACCCCGCCCCTCGCACAGTGATTGCTGGACATGGGCACCAGCGACCCCCGTGACCCAAAATGGAATAAGCGGGTAAAGAAAATGGATGGATGGATGATTAATAGGAGAATACTCAACCACTAAAACTCCACTCCAGGTTTTCCTGGTTACCTCCAACTCTCTGAGTCTCCTGCCTCGGCAGAAAACACGCACATGTGGAGGAGGTACCTAGGGCTGGGCCATATCATATCGTTCACAATAATACCAGTAAAAAAAAAAAGCTTGCCCGGGCAAAAAAAAATTATATCATGATATGCTAATTTCATGACGTAACACGTCAGGGCGCCCCGCCCCTTTAACATAACAGTGCGCGCCGAACGACCAAACCGAAATGCGCACCCCCCCTCCACCTGTTGGTACTGGTGTAACGCTAATTAGTTACGCGCAATACTAGCTAGCTAAAAACAAACAACGCACGGCTCAGCTGTCTCTCCATCCAGCTCTAAACTGCCACTCGTCTTTTTTTTTCTCTCCCCACTCCGCTCTGAGCTGCCGGTGCAAACACGCGCAAGTCTGTCTCCTAAGTTCCACAGTCCATGGAGCAAGAACAGAGTCAGGTGATGAAAGACAGAGCATCAGAGAAATGAATCATTCCTGCAGGAACAGAGGAAGCTGAAACACCACAAGCTTCAGGGTCAGCTGATCACCTTGTTACAAGTTCTGAAAGTTATAGCTCATTTAAAGGCAACATATATTTTGTTGTATGTTACATTTATGCTCAGCAGATCGTAAGCTTCATTTTATTTAGTTATTTTGGGAAACTTCACCTGCACTTTAGTTTTTGTGGTGGATTTATTGATCTATAATTTATGAAGACTTTTTCAATCTAAGTAACAGAAGGATAATTTTTATTTTTATACTTGGAGACTGAATACTAAATAAAGTAATTTCAGTAAAATTACCCCGTTTTTTAAAATTTTATATAATTCTGCAAAGCAACATATTAATTTTGTCAAATAAATAACTATGATTTCTGGGTTTTTTTTGTTTGTTTTTTGTTATATCACGAAATTTATCATTTTCGTCAGAATGCTATGAAATATCACAATATTATAATTGAGCCATATCGCCCACCCCTAGAGGTACCTCTGTGTTGCTCGCTC
>NW_023629717.1:0-1863 GCF_014905685.2 Nematolebias whitei | reverse complement strand
TCTCACGGAGACGCTGAAAGAGTTGAAAGGAGAACTCTACACCAACGCTGAAACTATCATCTGCAAAGGTAAAAGTCGATCTTCAACCGAAAGTGTACCGTTGGAATAAGCTGGTCCGAAGGAGCGTGTCGGTTCTGGTTAAAACAGACAAATTCCCTCACACATCTCTCTTAAAATAAACTTCATCTTTCCATCTTTAAAATTCTTCTATCCTGCTAGTAAATTAATCCAGATGTTTTTCAGAAATGTCTGTGGTGAAGCAACGGAAAATCATGGCCATATGGTTTTCCTGGTTGTAAAGCTGATTAATTATGTTATTTTCAATTTTTGCCAATTAATGTAAATGTGTGATGTGTTAAACTTGATTCTGTTAATAAATGACCCACTGTCGTGGTGAGTCAAAGATAATTAACGTCTCACGTCCACATTTTATTAAATTCAATGCATGTTTTATACAGTCCAGAAAAATGAAAGAATCCGTTTAATATTATGAATATATCTCATGCATATGTTCATACTACATTATTCAGTCCAGAAAAATGAAAGAATCCGTTTAATTTATGAATATATCACAGATATATGTTCATCTACAACTGGTGGCCCGTAACAGGTTCATGAATGGACTGTTATTTTGTGTAACAATTGAATTTATCATGTTGGCATGAAAAGTGCAGATTTCTGCTGTGTGAAACGCAGCATGTTGCAGCTGCGGTGCTCAGAGAAAATACAGCAATGTTCTGTCGCTGTGGTGTTTTGAAAGCTGGAAGTAATGTCAATGTTTCGTTTTAAAGCTGAAATGTACGTCTGTTGTGTGTAAAAAGCTGATGAGCTGTGAAAACGTGGATTCTGTTTAAATGGACTGGGGGTTCTGGTCCGGCTCGGTTCTGATAAGTTCGAACGAGTGTTTTAAATGGATGGAGAGACGTCTTTAAGAACTGAGCGCCGTCTCAGTAAGCGTTTGAGAGTTGATTAGTTACATTTTTAACAGGAAATAGTGCATTTCGTAAGTTTTAATGACGAAAGTTGTCCGGAATATTCAGGCTAAATGCTAACACACTAGCTGAAATAGCGAGCGGCGATTGGTCGAAAACCGTTGTTTGAAACGCCCTGATTCGCTGAGAGACGTGTCTGTCGTCACTTCCTCTGATGTCAGGTCGTAAAACCCACCCCCGTTGCTGTTCTGTCATTGGTAGATTCAGTCACGTGACCCGGAAATGAAGCTCGTCTTCATAGGGAATTTCAATCTGCTGTTTAAAGTTGAAAAAACGCTTTAAAGTTGGTTCTGATCCGCTGCTCCGTTTCTTTGAAGCCTAATCGCTGAAACTTTGCCACGTTTAAGTTTTGAATCCGTCATTAAATGATGTTTTTGGACCACGCTAGCCGATGCTAATTTTAAGCTAACAGCTAACGTCCGGATGTCACCAAAGCCACAGGAAGTCATCGCGACTCCTACTGGTCGTCACTAACAGTGTCAGGGTTAAAATAAAATAAGGTTATACTGCCACCTCCTGTTGGAAACTTGAAATCACAGTTTCACTTCGTTTTTAGGATATTTTGGTGAAATTAAACGTGTTTATTTCTGTCAGAAGCATTTTTGGGTTAATAAACGTTCTTCAAGCTGAATTATTACTGTTATCTTGCATTTAAAAAGTGATTAAGGTATTTATGCCAGAAAGGCATTTACCAAGACATTTTTCATTCAATGATAATTCCTCAAACGGAGGTGCAAAATGAAAAATTAGAAACTTTTTAAAGATACAGTCCAGATATTCACAGAGTTGATAAAGTTTACTCATTTGCTGAAAAGATAATACACGTTTAATTGCTAGAACACTAAATAAGAGTAATTATATCAGAAAAAGG
>NW_023629716.1:0-1864 GCF_014905685.2 Nematolebias whitei | reverse complement strand
AAGAAGACACGACAACCAGGAATACAAAATAAGTGTTCTTTATTTACAGGTGAGTTGGAGAGACGAGCTGGAAGAGAATGGTGGAGAGGTGAGTATCCAATATGTTGACTTAAATTCTTGAGATGAACAAAGTCGTCTTACTTGTTGTTGTAGGGGAAGGCGCTGAGGGAGAGTTGAGGTCCTGGTTTCGATGGAGATGAATAGGTGAGACACGGTGGAGAGAGGAACAGGTAGACCCAGAATTTTTTTTAACCGCTGATGAGACCAGACTCTGCTGCTTTTGTAGGTGCACCGTGGAGTGCTGGATGAGGCCCGTCGAAGGACTTCAGAGGAGCAGGATACGGAGGTCCTGGAGAGGAGAGTCGTCGATCAGAATCGGCTGTAAGGGAAAAGGTTAGTGACTGGACACTAGTTTACCCATAGGCAGAAGTTGTCCCAGCACTGGAGAGATGGCTGCAGCTTAAGTAGGCAACCACGATCAGTCCTCCTTAGGAAAACAGCAGGTGGATCTCATCAGGGTAATTCGAGATGAGCTGTGGAGAGAGTGAGTGCAGACAGGCCAGGGAGAAACCAGGGATCCTACAGAGCCCCCCTGTCAAGAACCGCCTCTTGGCGGTTTCCACCTCTTTTCAGGGTGGTCCCTAAAAAAGTCAGAGATGAGAGTGGGGTCCAGGATCCGTGACCGAGGAACCCATGAACGTTCCTCAGGACCGTAGCCCTCCCAATCTACCAAATATTGAAAACCACGGCCCCGACGTCTCACATCCAGAAGGCGTCGGACCGTGAACACAGGGTCGTTGTCGATCAGACGGGGGTGGGGGGGTGGAGGGAGGTCGGTAGGAGGGTGTAACGGACTGGTAGTCACTGGTTTCAGGAGGGAGACGTGGAACGTAGGGTGTAACTTCATGGAAGCGGTGAGTTGCAGACGCACAGCAGACCTATTTATTACCTTGACCACAGGGAAGGGACCAATGAACTGTGGGGCCAGCTTGTGAGGAGTGTCTTTGAGGGTGATGTCCCTGGTGGACAACCACACCTTCTGCCCGACCTGGTAGGAGGGTGCCTCTGTCCGATGTTTGTCAGCGAACCGTCTGTTTTGTTCGACTGACCTCGAAAGAGCCGTTTTGGTGACATGCCAGGTCCTCCTGCAACGCCTGATGTTAAGGTGTACGGAAGGAACGCCCACATCCTTCTTGTGAAGGAAACAGAGTGGGGGAGTACCGCAGTGAGGCTTCGAATGGAGACTTCCCTGTAGCAGCGGACACCTGAGAGTTATGGGCGTACTCGACCTATGGTAACTGTTGGGACCAAGAAGACGGGTTATTGAGGGTGACACACCTTAGCATGGCCTCCAGTTCCTGGTTGCACCGCTCAGTCTGGCCATTCGACTGAGGGTGGTATCCCGAGGACAGACTGGTAGAGGCGCCGATTGCCTGGCAGAAACCTCTCCAGACCTGAGAAATAAACTGGGGACCCCTATCTGAAACAATGTCCACAGGGATGCCATGAAGGCGAAAAACATGTACGGTTACCAGTTGGGCTGTTTCCATAGCAGAGGGGAGCTTAGGAAGAGGGATGAAATGGGCAGACTTGGAAAAACGATCAATAATTGTGCATATGGTGGTGTTACCGTTGGAGATGGGTAGACCGGTAACAAAGTCGAGGGCAATGTGGGACCAGGGGCGGCTGGGGATGGGAAGGGGTAACAACAGCCCCGCCGGGGGTTGATTGCTGTGTTTGCTTCGTGCACAGGTAGGACAAGCTGCGACGAAGTCCCTGACATCCTTATCCAGGGTGTGCCACCAAAAGTGAGATTTGGCGAGATGCAGCATGCGGCGGATACCTGGGTGACAAGTAAACTTTG
>NW_023629715.1:0-1864 GCF_014905685.2 Nematolebias whitei | reverse complement strand
CCCTCCTGACACTGAACAGCATACACAACATTGCTCTGTTTGTGCCGGGGGACTGGATCTTTGGGATGAACCAGTCTTTGCCGTAATGTATTTTGGGGTTTAAAAGCCACTGGGACGTTATGTTTAGAAAATAAACGTCTCAGTTTCTCTGATACTCCCTCAACATACGGAATGACCACTGGTCTGGGTTCCTCCTTTTCACCTGTTGGCTGACTGGAGTCCTGTTTTCCTGTCCTGGAGTCTCAGTATTTAAGAGACTGAGCTGAATACAGCACCTCAGACTGAGGAAGTCTCTCGGATGAGAGACGAAACGTTTCTACATTTTTTTGTTGTTTTGCTTTGTTTTGTTTTTATGAATGTCCAGAGGACCAGATTTAAATTTTTTTGATTTTTCTACCTGGATTATTGAGCATGCATCAGGATATTTTGAACCACTTTGGCCAGGATTGCCTCAAACTAGTTAGAGAGTTTGAGAAAACAGCAAGGAAGAGGGCAGACTACAGGAACCATTTGCGATTCAACCTCAGATGTCGACAAAGTGGCATCATTCCCAAGAGCCTGGAACTAAAATCTTCGGTCAGCGGGCACCGGGCAAGCAAGATCCTTCAGAAGGCACAGAGCCAGCTGCTGAATGAACGGGTGAGACAGACCAATTTTACTATTGAGGCCTTGAAGGCCAAAGAAGAGCACATTAAACAGAAACTAACTATGTGTCTAGATCAGACCATACTTCAGCAAGTGTTGGACTGTACAGATCAGGCACGCTTAGCACAGCATGTCAAGTCCAAGACTCGACAACAAAACAAGTTAAACTTACTAATAACTCATCAACAACATCACTATTCCAATAACAACACATTCAGTGTAGGACAACACTCCAGTAGTCAATTACATGCCAGGGAGACAGAAAAGTGGGTGAAGAATTTATCTGACAGACAGCTCACCCAGCCAGAGACAGAGATTCTTGCCAGGGGACTGAACTTTGCGGTTGCACCAAGTAGAATTCCTCTGGTGGAGATGATCACAGCTACTGAGTCAGCCATCCGCAACAACAAAATTAAAGAGGATGAAGCAGAACAGCTCAGAATCAAAGTTTCAGCCTGCCTCAGCAATGCCAAACCACCACCTTCCAACATCAGTAGAGAGGAGAGGGATGCACTCACCACTCTTAGCAAGGACAAAAACATCGTCATTCTCCCAGCAGACAAAGGAAGGTGCACAGTGATTTTGAACCAGAAAGACTACCATGAGAAAGTTATGACACTCCTTAGTGTCTTAAACACTTATGAACCTCTGAAAAGAGATCCAGGAAGTGGTTACAAGAAGAAATTGATAGATTGCCTGAAAATTTTGGAGCAGGACAAGGCTATTGACCGTTTTCTGTACCACAGACTGTACCCAGGGGAGGCCACACCTAGTCTGTATGGTTTACCTAAAATCCACAAACAAGGTGTACCTTTAAGACCAATTGTTAGTATGATTAACTCTGTCACTTACAATGTTTCCAAATATCTGGCGTCTGTACTCATCCCTTTAGTTGGCAGCTCAGAACACCACATACAGAACACCATGGACTTTGTGGACAAGGTGAGGGATGTCATCATGGAGAATGATGAAACAATGGTCTCTTTTGATGTCACATCACTCTTTACGTGCATTCCTGTTGATGATGCAGTAGAGGTGGTCAGTTTAAGATTAAAATCAGACACCACTCTGAGCAGCAGGACCACACTTTCCACAGAACAACTGTGTCAACTCTTGAAACTGTGCCTGCAGTCAACCTACTTCACATATGGGGAGCAATATTATAGGCAGAAACATGGGTGTGCTATGGGGTCTCCAGTTTCTCCTATTGTTGCCAACC
>NW_023629714.1:0-1865 GCF_014905685.2 Nematolebias whitei | reverse complement strand
AAAGTCCTCTTTCAGCTGCGCAAACAGTTAAAACTACTCAAGGACAACCTAACTTTAGCTCATGGAGCGACGTCCTCACCCGTGTTCGCGGTCTCCCATGACCGAAGGGGGGTGACGCCAGTTAGGATAATGCTACCAGACGCGATAACGTGAACAAATCTGACATTCAAAGTGAGTAACGCACCGAAACGTCGTTTTCTAGTTGCTTAATCACTGCTTTTGTCAATGTTGAAACGTTGTTTTACTGGTTGCTTAGTCACTGTTTTTGTCTATGTTGAGACATCGTTTAATTGGTTTTTGGTATTGTTTCTGAACACCCCAAGCAAGAATGAATTTTGTGTGTAGTTAAGTTAGAGACTAAGAGGCCTTTAACCATGCCAACATGCAGTTCATTTGTTAAAATGCAATCTTTGCGGGAGTCAATGTAGATTATTGTTACCTTAAGTACCATAATCTACATTGGTCTCACAACGCTTAAGCCAAACCTACTCGAACAATTCTATTCGGGGGGATAGCTAATTCTTTTTGATGAGTCTCGCCATAGACTTCCAAAAACATTTATGGGGAAACCAAACACCCAATTTCAAGTCGTTCGTCTAAAGGACAACAAACAATTGAACCAAACTATATTTTGCCATGTAAAGCTAACTTAAACCAAGTTAGGAATGGAAAAATAGTTTGGAACACTCTTCTATAGGCATAAATCCCTATAACTACCCTTTTCAGCATGTTCCATCCTTTAACTGGTAGCTATAGCTATTCCCAATCATAATAGCTTACACACCAGGTGCATATAGTTTAAGGCCTTATGTAAAATCCCCTTCATAAGCCCACCTTAAACCACATAATTGCATGACACATTGAACCAGAACGGCACAGACTGGACATCCACGCAGCGACGACCTTCGCTGGAGGAGACCTGCAATCCTGACGTTGGTCTCCACACTTCATCCAGTGGCCGCATCTTCAGTTCAATCCAAGGGAACCCCTCTGTATGCTGATCAATCAACACTTCTAATCGTTGTGGATTAATCGTTGTGGATTTACCGTTGTGGATTATATGACTTTTTCCAATGGATTACAGACTCTGTTTCCAAGGGGGTTAAAGCATTGCTACAATGGAATTACCAACAACATTATGGAATTATCATCAACACAATGGAATTACCAAGAACATTGTGGAATTACTTTTGACTTTCGTTTTCCTTGCTGGATTACTTTTGACTTTTGTTTTCCTTGCTGAATTACTTTTGACTTTTGTTTTCCTTGCTGGATTACATCAAGCTCAAGGACATTCGAAGGCGTAAGTTCATTTTGGAATTCATCCCCATGGACAGGCGATGATTTCCAAAGGGGGGACTGTAGTGAACTAGGCCTGAGGTCAAGTCCTGACCTTAAGGACCTTATGGGACAGAAACTGTCATTTCATTGATTTGAATCCAGAAATACAGGTTGGCCCATCCTGAGACTTTCTTTCTTGAATTAATCAAGTGAAAGAAGACTACTTTCGATTATCATCACTATTTTACAAATGTTTGATAATCAAATTGTGTAGTTCAAACAATATTTAAATGTTGAAGTGAACTACTCATTTTTAATTAACTGTGAAACAGTAATAATGATTTTCTGTCTTCAATGAGCAAGTGTGTAAGTTGGTCAAAGTTCAAGTTTCGGTCAACTGCAAGTTTACTGAAAAAGAAATGTCATGTTTAACTTTTACAGCAAGATACCAGAGAATTGACTCCACGGAGTCTGAGTTCTTCATAATATCTTCTGTCTGTTCTTAAACAATCTTAATCTTTTTCCTTGACTTTTTAGTAACACCTTACATCACAAAACACACCTCTGTTTTGGTCCACCGACCA
>NW_023629713.1:0-1865 GCF_014905685.2 Nematolebias whitei | reverse complement strand
CTAAACAATGTTTCTAAACTCTAAATGCTCTAAAAGAGCACATAATGTTATAATTTCAGCTCCCTTGCCTATCTGCTCTTTGCCACCTTCAAACGCTATTGGCCACGCCCACTTCTCTGCTCAGCGCAGAGAACAGCTGATCAGCTGCAGCAGGAAGTATGGACTGCACAAAGGTGCAGGAGGAAGCTTTTTACCTGCAGCGCTGGGCTGCACAAATGTGCAGCAGGTGCTAAATAATTTAAAATAATTTATTTTTAATAAAAAATCCATGCCGATCGTGCAGCTCATCCATCAATCAGCCAATTGTGTGTCATGTCCAATCTTATTTTGAAAAACCGCAATAGAGTGAGTCCACAATAAACGAACCACGAGCCAGTGAGGGACTACTGTAAACCAAACACCCCTATTACTTAAGAAAATTATGCTTTCTAGTTTATATATTGCATAAAGGTATGGTTTCCTTAAATGATTGGGGGCCCGGTGGTGCGATCGAATATTAATCTGGTGGCCAAGGCCACCACTGGCCACCCCCTGGCTTCGCTATTGCACCTGATGGTGGAGAAAATAGCTCCCTTCACTCAGTGCTGTCTCAGACAATAAACAAATAAATAAACTACCTCTCTTGTTAAACACAGTGTAAGTCCAGCCCACTTGAATATGCTGCATCAAAACCATTAAGGCTCATTCTCATTCCCTGTACAGTTCCAGTCCAGAAAAAAAACGCTCATATTGAAAACTACAGACACTCACTATTCAAATTCCTCAGTGACAGGGGACATTGGTTTTGTTAGGGAATTTTTGGTGAAAGGTTATGGATGTTTATTATGGTTAACATTCTTCCCTTCTGCCCTGAGAACATGGAGCTCCTCGGTTGTTTCCCAAATCAGCCAAACCATCTCCCAAAACAATATCTTATCTCTGCCCATGAACCATGTGTTTGTGCTCTAGAAGACTGCAGCTGGCGTCAAGGACACCCCCTGAACTATGGTGAACTCTGAACTGAGAGGAATATAAAAGTGAGCTGATAACACAGCTTGAGGGTTTTATCTGTGAATGGTTTTCATGTGTATACATATTTTTATATTTATATATATTTATGCATATAATCTGTCCAGATATAAATAGTCACCTGCCATGTGAGTGGTTCTTTTGAGTAAACAATGTAAAGAATTTCTCCAACATTGCACTGCTTGTATTTATGTGCTTAATTCAATTATTTAAGTTCATAAATGTTTGCTTATTGATGAAGATGACACACAACTTCACATAAGTGCCCTACCTAGTTTTAATCTCTTAGTCGGGCAGCAACCTTTTTTTTTAGGTGGAAGTCTCAAAAATTCCTAAAACACATTTTATTCTAGCATGAAAATTTAAACTTTCTCAGAGAAGGACTCCGATAGACTAAGAGAAGAGGTTTTTTTTAAGTGCAATGGTGTGACTCACAGATATTATTAGCATTCATGGCCTTTATGCAGAGGTGTGAAAAGATGAAAAAAGCAGAGCGAAAAGATATTAACTAGGCATGTGGCAAAGAAGGATGCAAAGATGGCGATGGAGTCGGATGAATTGCTTGAAGCAAGTTGCAAAGAAAAATCAAAAAGATTAGCAAGAGAAAAACAAAACAAAAATGTGATGAGTTTGCATTGCCAGGTGCAGTGTCCCACTGGGACCAAAGACTCTTAAAGGTAAAAAAAAAAAAAAAAAAAAAATAGGGAAACCAGGAAGACAGGAGGATGCTATCACTAAGTAAAAGAAATCAAGTGTCATAATTCCAAATGATTGCATCACACCTGCATATTCACAAACACATTAATTCTCTATGGCCCTTAAATTTAAAAAGCTATTACACAATCTCAAAACCATAT
>NW_023629712.1:0-1866 GCF_014905685.2 Nematolebias whitei | reverse complement strand
TGTAGATGAACAGATGCTGCAAAATATTCATCAATTAAAACGGATTCCTCATTTTTCTGGACTGAATAAAACGTGCATTGAATTTAATGAAATGCAAACGTGAGACGTCATTTATCTTTGACCCATCAAAATGAATGCGGTCATTTATTTACAGAATCAAAGTTTAACATCAAACATTTACATTAATTTGGCAAAATATGAAAATAACAACATAATCAATCAATCAGGAAAACCATACGGCCATGATTTTCCGTTACTTTACACAGACATTTCTAAAATATCTGGAAGGATTTCTACTTTAGAGAAGAATTTAAAGATGGAAAGATGGAGTTTAAAGGGAGTAAAAGATGGTATGTGAGGGGAAGTGTTCACCAGAACCGACACTCTCCATCAGAACCCAGCCTTCCTCGGTACGCTTCGGTAGGAAACTTGACTCATTACCTTTCTGAAGATTAATCAGCAGATATGGAGGTCCAGTTAACGCTACCTGTCCAGCGTCTCCATAGGATGGCTGTAACTCGTCCGAAGTAGTGACGAGATTCCGTCCGACACCAGCTCACATCAGCAATAGCAATAATCCAACTCGGAGGAGCCTTATCATGCTGGACTTCTGTTCTCCCAAACAACTTCTCAGCGCAGAACCGAACTGCTCAGAAGCTTCACCGAACTGAACTTCTCCGCGCAGAACTGAACTGAGAGAACTAGGAAGTACCGGCATTTTAAAGAGCTCTATTTCCGGTATATTTGAGCGTCCCTTATTGGGTAATATCAACCAGACAGGGGTGTGTTTTGTGACGTCAGAGGTTACTAGGAGTCAGAAAAAAGCAAGAATTGTTATGGAACAGGTTAGACTGTTCTCAGAGACAGAGAGAGTTTTGTTTTGGCGAGTTTTAGAAACAGGTGCCAGCTCTACGTCTGAGAGGATGTAAACAAGACAGTTGTTCCAACACATGTCTGCTTCGACTCCTGACCTTGGAAAATGCACACTTGCTCATTCAAAGACAGAAATCAGAAAATGCATAAAAATCTGTAACAGACCTTAACATGAATTCTAACTCTGCATAAGCAACTAAAAAATCATTGGTACTGTTTTACAGTTAATAAAATTGATTAGTTCACTGCAACATCTAGAATGGTTTGAACTAAAACACTTTGGTTATCAACATTTGTAAAATCGTAATGATAATAGAAAAGAGAGTGTTCTTTCACTTGAATTTTCAAGAAAGAATGTCTCAGGATGGGTGAACCTGTATTTCTGGATTCAAATCAATGAAATGACAGTTTCTGTCCCACAAGGTTCTTAAGGTCAAGGGTTTTGACCTTAGGCTTAGTTTTGACATCAGGTTAAGTTCACTACAATTATCATTACTATTTTACAAATGTTGATAACCAAAGTGTTTTAGTTCAAACCATTTTAGATGTTGCAGTGAACTAATCAATTTTATTAACTGTAAAACAGTAACAATGATTTTTTAGTTGCTCATGCAAAGTTAGAATTCATGTTAAGGCCTGTTACAGAGTGATCATGCATTTTCTGTTTTCTGTCTGTGAATGAGCAAGTGTGCGTTTTCCAAGGTCAGGAGTCGAAGCAGACATGTGTTGGAACAACTGTCTTGTTTACATCCTCTCAGACGTCAACAGAGAAGTTGGCACCTGTTTCTCCAAACTCACCAAAACAAAACTCTCTCTGTCTCTGAGAACAGTTTTAATCTGTTCCATAACAATTCTTGCTGTTTTCTGACTTCTAGTAACCTCTTACGTCACAAACCACACCCCTGTCTGGTTGATATTGACCAATCAGGAACGCTCAAATATACCGGGAATAGAGCTCTTTAAAAATGGCGGTACTTCCTAGTTCAGTTCTGC
>NW_023629711.1:0-1866 GCF_014905685.2 Nematolebias whitei | reverse complement strand
ACTCGGTCTCAGACTCAAATAACAAAAAGGCTATAAAAACAAAAAAATATCAGTAATGAATACAACTTAACTTTGTAACTCGCATTTATTAATCTTTGTATTTTTTATTAAATTTTTTATTATTATTGTTTGCTTCCTTTTTTCTTCTTTCTTTGATATGTTCTTCAATGTGTATTTTTTAGATGGTTTTATTTGAAGTAAAGTTGTAAATCAAGATTTGAAAAACAAAATTGAGGGTGACGTAGCGCAGCTTGACCACACAGTGGCGCTGTTTCACCATGGAAATAATTATACCTCAGTTCTTGGTATGGAAGTTGTTACATTTAGGATAAGTATCAAGCTCATTACAAAATTCTAATATTGGTTTAAAATCATCAAGAAATTACCACTAATTTAAGTGTGTGCTTTATTTCAGTGCTAATGAAGAGTTGTGTAAATAAAAACAACCACTAGATGGCTGTCTTTGATTAATTAATCATTTGATTGATTATTAATAAATAATTCAGCGTCAACTGTACATAAAAATTTGCTTTGCTTTAAGAGCTTTCCTGTTTGCATTTTCCAGGAAAGCCGTAAGATTCTTAGTTTTGGTCAGCAGAAGTTTAATCTTCACCTCATCTTCAGCTGGGCCAAGAGTTTGAAACAAAAGCCAAGCATCCAACTGCGGGATGATCTGTGCCTCGTAACAAAAAAACACCTGTCTGCTCATCTGAAGGTATTTGTCAGCAAAACTGGATTCAGTTACTGATTTCACTTCGTCTGGACTTTCTTATAATTCAGAAAACAAGTCAGAAGTGAGTGAAATAAAAGCCTAGTGTCAGTTGTTGTCCTCTCCTCTGCAGGATGGTGGTGCTGAGATTGAAGAGGGCCCTAGAAAGGACTGAGGCCACGGGGCCCATCACCTCGCTGTACTTTACAGCACAGCACCGTAGGAATTAGTACAATAAGATCACAGAAGCATGCAAGCCATGGGTTTCAGCTGTTGCACTCCTTGTGACAAGCCACTCTTGAACAACAGAAAGTGTCAGAAGTGTCTCGCCTGGGACTGCTGCTGAGTGGTCCAAAGTTATGTTCTCTGATGAAAATTAATTTTGCATTTATTTTGGAAATCAAGGTCCCAGAGTCTGGAGGAAGAGAGAAGAGGCACAGAATCCACATTGCTTTAGGTCCAGTGTCAAGTTTCCACAGTCAGTGAGGGTTTGGGGTGCAATGTCATCTGCTGGTGTTGGTCCACTGTGTTTTCTGAAGTCCAAGGTCAACGCAGCTGTCAACCAGGAAGTTTTAGACTCTTCATTCTTCCTGCTGCTGACCAACTTTATGGAGATGCAGATTTCATGTTCCAACAGGACTTGGCACCTGCACACAGTGCCAAAGCTACCAGTACCTGGTTTAAGGACCATGTATCCCTGTTCTAAACTGGCCAGCAAACTTGCCTGACATTAACCCCATAGAAAATCTATGGGGTATGGTGAAGAGGAAGATGCGATACACCAGACCCAACAGTTCAGAAGAGCTGAAGGCCACTATCAGAGTAACCTCCGACGACGCAGCTCTAACCCAGCCTTCCACACCTCCACTCCTCAGATACAAGCGAGGCACGCTTCTTCTTCACCTAATTCAGAAAGTCCAAGCCAGAGTGGGAGACCCCCGAAGTCCCCACACGGACAGCGATGTCTGCAGAGGATTCACAGGCAGACATGGGACGGCCAAACTAGCGCTAGTTCTGGATCACAAAGTAGTTTTACACCAGTATTCCCTCAGAATCCTGTAGGACCTGTCAGGTCAGGAAAAACTCACGTTGGCAATCATCAAATAATACTACCTGCCTGATCTGAGTGAATAACTTCCTACATAAACCCTTTCTTT
>NW_023629710.1:0-1867 GCF_014905685.2 Nematolebias whitei | reverse complement strand
CAAAAAATCTTTGGAGAAACTGGAGAAAGACATGTTATCAACTGAGCGTCGTCGGAGGTAGGCTTGTGCCCATTGTAAGGCCTCTCCTTTAAGCGCTCCCACCACGTAGGTGATACGGGCAAAGTCCGAGGCGTAGGTGATGGGGGCGCGTTTAAATGCTAGTTCACATTGAAGCATAAAACCTCCACATTTGCGTGTGTTACCTTCAAATAGCTCTGAAGGTCGAATGTCTGGTTCCTTTGTAATCTCCCCATTTGGTCTTGTTAGAAAACTGGAGGGACGAGGTTGCGTAGCCATCTCCTTCTGTAGAGAGCTCACCATGCCACCCAATTCAAGGAGGTTGCTTTGGGTGGTTTGCTGCTGAGTTATGATTTGCTGTAATATTGAAGTTAAATTGTTCATTTGTGGACTTGACTGAGCCCTTACTTCCTCAGTCTTGCCTGGGGGGTCCACTGGCTGGGACATACTATCAAGATCGGTTTAACGTTGACCCCCAATTGGCAGACCAAGAGAAGTAAGGACACGGAAACAAGTCAAAAGGTACGTGATAATTTATTTACAGGTGTAGAATAAAAACTCGAGCAGCTGAAAGGGAAGATGGAGCGATGGTGAGTATAATCATCCTCATGGCAGGTTTGTTGATTTGATTTTGTAGGATTAGGTTGATCTTACTTTGTTGTTTGTAGAAGGAGACTGACGAGGAGAAGGAGGAAGATGGTTGGATGAGAGAGGAGCAGGTTGATCCAGACGGAACGAAGGATGAAGTGGAGGATGGAGGAACACCGTGAATCCACAAGAGCGTAATCCAGTGGTGAGAGAGGTCCTGGAGAGAACCTGATGAGCCAAGCCGTGAAAGGTCCAATGGCAGAAGATGTCCCAGCACTGGAGAGGTGCCAGGCAGCTGCTTAAGTAGCAGTCCTCCCAGAGAGGCAGCAGGTGAGTGGAGTTGATGTAAGGAACTCTCGTGAGGGTTTGGACCAAGATCACAACACAACAGAATGACGATAAATAATAATGTGTTTATTGTTTCAAGGGAGGAAGTGACAGCCGGTCCTGGTGCCGGTCTGGGTTCTGGTTCGGGTTCTGGTGTCGGTTGGATAGCGGGAACAGTTCTACGAAGCAGAGAACGGTTAGTGGTCGTGCTGATTACCAGAACGTGGAAAACAGTCAACAAGGAAAAACCACTAACCGTCTCAGATGATCTCAAGGGTCCTGAAGGGTTGAAGTGTTCAGATCTGCAGCTGCTGGAAGGGCTGAGTCCGGTGAAGGACGACAGTCGGCCGCAGCTGTCTGCGTGGCCAGAGTCCGTGATCCAAAAGGGGTGGTCAGGCTTTCCAAGGTCCAGTAACGTGAAGCAGATGTCAGGCAGTACCAGAGGAGCAGGCAGATCGGTGGTCGGGCAGGCGGAGGGTCAAGGAACCAAGAGATCAGGCCAAACAAGAAGGGGAGGACAACCAGAAAAAGGGACAGGTAGCGTGGTGGGCAAAACAAGGAGCGAGGACTTGAACAGGGACAAGAGAGGGGAACAAGGACTACAGGCATGAACTCGAGATACTTACTAACTACAAAGAGTTTTCAACTATCGGGCACCGAAGAGTTGACTGGGTGCTGCTTATAAAGGGTGGAGAGAACAGGTGCAGCCAGTCTGAGATAATCAGGCCAGCTGACTGCAGTGCAGACAATTAGTGCAGTCAGCCTTCACCAACATGCAGAGTGGACAGACTGGTTCTCCACATACACACACACACATGAGAACCAGGTAGAAGAAGATTAGGAGTGAGGAGGAAAAGAACAGAACAGGACTGAGAAACCAGAACTAGTGAACAGAGTGATAAAGATCTAAACACAGGGACGTGATTCATGACAG
>NW_023629709.1:0-1867 GCF_014905685.2 Nematolebias whitei | reverse complement strand
ATGTTTTATTAGATTTTGGTCTTCTTTACACTTCAAATGCAGCTTTATGTAGTATGACAATATAGGGAAATATATTCATACTTTTCACGAGTTCCTCATCTTTCTGACTGTGTAAATGTCGTGCATTGAGTTTTAACAGAAATGTAACGAGAGACGTTATTTATGTTTGACCCATCAAATGAATGCGGTCATTTATTTTCAGAATCAAAGTTTAACATCAAACATTTACATTAATTTTGGCAAAATATGAAAATAATAACAGACAAGTTTCACAGAAAATGAACTTCAATCACGCGGCGGTGATTGAGGACTTAGCTTCAGATATTTCTAAATATCTGTACTGATTTTAGGAGAAAGCAGAGTTTAAGATGGAAATGGAGATTTATCTTACAGAGAGATTTGTGAGGGAATTAATCTGTTTGACCAGAACGTGCACGCTCCATCAGATCTCAGCTGGCCTCCGGTACACTTAGTCGAAAATAGAACCTTCTACCTGATTGACGATGAAATCAGCGTCGGCGTAGGTTCCTTTCTGACTCTTTCAGCGTCTCCGTGAGAACTGCCAAACCCTTAGAGAGTCGTACGAGGTTGTTCAAACAGAAGTTATAATCTCAAAACGTCTCTGGATCATCCTGAACGCGTTTGCACCCAAGAACTCTGACTCCATCACTCTGTGCACTCTCTAGTTGAACTCATTTCTGAGTGCAGCAACACAGCAACTCAAACTCCTCAGCTCAGCGTCTCAGCCTCTCCAGCCACTGCATGAACTGGGAAGTTGCCACATTTTAAATGGGTCGACTTCCGGGTCATTTGAGAGCTTTTGATTGGTCGATGGACCAGGAAAAGGTGTGGTTTGTGATGTAAGATGTTATCATAAGTCGAGGTCAGAGAATGAGATTGTTCATCAACTGACAGAGAGATTATTGCAGAAAAGCAGACTTCGTGGAGTCAAACTCTTCTGTATCTTCTGTAAAGATTAAACATGACATTTTTCTCGGTAAACATTTTAGTTGACCGAAACCGACCTTTAACATACTTACAAAACTTGGCTCATTTCAGACAGAAAATCAAGAAATGCATATTAACCTGATTTCTTCTTTAAATGAGGAATAAAAATCATTACTTACTGTTTATGTAAAATAAAAATGAGTAGTTTTCTTCAACCTGTAAGCATTGAGTAAACTAACACAATTTGATTATCAAACATTTGTAAAATAGTAATGATCATAGAGAATTGTCTTTTCTGCTTGATTAATTCAAGAAAGAAAGTCACCAGATGGCTCAAACTGTATTTCTGGATGAAGATCAATGAAATAACAGTCACTGCTCATCTGATCAAGATTTGAGGTCAGATCAGGTTCAGATCAGGTTCACTACAGTCCCCCCTTTGGAAATCATCACCTGTCCATGGGGATGAATTCCAACCGTGAACTTAGACCTTCAAATGTCCTTGAGCTTGATGTAATCCAGCAAGGAAGACCAAAGTCAAAAGTAATCCAGCAAGGAAGACCAAAGTCAGAAGTAATCCAGCAAGGAAACAAAGTCAAGGTAATTCCACAATGTTCTTGATAATTCCATTGTGTTGATTATAATTCCATATCGTCTCGATAATTCCATTGTAGCAATGCGATAACCCCTTGGAAACAGAGTCTGTAATCCATTGGAAAAAGTCATATAATCCACAACGGTAAATCCACAACGATTGGAAGTGTTGATTAATCAGCGTACAGAGGGGTACCCTTGGGTTGAACTGAAGAAGCGGCCACTGGATGAAGAGTGGAGACCAACGTCAGGATTGCAGGTCGCCTCCAGCGAAGGTTGTCTCCAGCGACGTCCAGCCTGTGCCGTTCTGGTTCAATGTGTCATG
>NW_023629708.1:0-1867 GCF_014905685.2 Nematolebias whitei | reverse complement strand
AGTCACTGTAGAGCTTTTTGGGACTGGGATGATGGTGGCAGTCTTCAATGTGGCAGTCTTTAATGCTTTCAAATGTAAACATTATATACAACAGAGGCCAGTAGAGTTATTATTTACAGTATAAATGTTGAATGAAGAGCTTGCGGCACCTGGTATTGACTACTAATCAGGCCCGACCCTGCTTAGCTTCCGAGATCAGATGAGATCGGGTGTTTTCAGGGTGGTATGGCTCTAATATATATACAGTGTATATATATATATAAATATATATATATATATATACAGGTCCTTCTCAAATAATTAGCATATTGTGATAAAGGTCATTATTTTCCATAATGTAATGATAAAAATGAAACTTTCATATATTTCAGATTCATTGCACACCAACTGAAATATTTCAGGTCTTTAATTGTTTTAATACTGATGATTATGGCATACAGCTCATGAAAACCCAAAATGCCTGTCCCAAAAAATTAGCATATCATGAAAAGGTTCTCTAAACAAGCCATTAACCTAACCATCTGAATCAACAACGTAACTCTAAACACCTACAAAAGATTCCTGAGGCTTTTAAAAACTCCCAGCCTTGTTCATTACTCAAAACCGCAATCATGGGTAAGACTGCCGACCTGACTGCTGTACAGAAGGCCATCATTGACACCCTCAAGCAAGAGGGTAAGACACAGAAAGAAATTGCTGAACGAATAGGCTGTTCCCAGAGTGCTGTATCAAGGCACCCCAGTGGGAAGTCTGTGGGAAGGGAAAAGTGTGGCAGAAAACGCTGCACAACGAGAAGAGTTGACCGGACCCTGAGGAGGATTGTGGAGAAGGGCCGATTCCAGACCTTGGGGGACCTGCGGAAGCAGTGGACTGAGTCTGGAGTAGAAACATCCAGAGCCACCGTGCACAGGCATGTGCAGGAAATGGGCAACAGGTGCCGCATTCCCCAGGTCAAGCCATTCTTGAACAAGAGACTGCGTCAGAAGCATCTCGCCTGGGACTGCTGCTGAGTGGTCCAAAGTTATGTTCTCTGATTACAGTAAATTTTGCATTTGCTTTGGAAATCAAGGTCCCAGAGTCTGGAGGAAGAGAGGAGACACAGAATTCACATTGCTTGAGGTCCAGTGTCAAGTTTCCACAGTCACTGGGGTGTCATGTCATCTGCTGGTGTTGGTCCACTGTGTTTTATCAAGCGCAGGGTCAATGTAGCTAGCTATCAGGAGATTTTGGAGCACTTCATGCTTCCATCTGCTGAAAAGCTTTATGGAGATGAATATTTCATTTTTCAGCACGACCTGGCACCTGCTCACAGTGCCAAAACCACCGGTAAATGGTTTACTGACCATGGTATTACTGTGCTCAATTGACCTGCCAACTCTCCTAAACTGAACCCATAGAGAACCTGTGGGATATTGTGAAGAGAAAGTTGAGAGACGCAAGGCCCAACACTCTGGATGAGCTTAAGGCCACTATCGAAGCATCCTGGGCCTCCATAACACCTCAGCAGTGCCACAGGCTGATTGCCTCCATGCCACGCCGCATTGAAATAGTCATTCATGCAAAAGGATTCCCGACCAAGTATTGAGTGCATAACTGAACATGATTATTTGAAGGTTGGTGTTTTTTGTATTAAAAACACTTGTCTTTCATTGGTGGGATGAAATATGCTAATTTTTTGGGACAGGCATTTTGGGTTTTCATGAGCTGTATGCCATAATCATCAGTATTAAAACAATTAAAGACCTGAAATATTTCAGTTGGTGTGCAATGAATCTGAAATATATGAAAGTTTCATTTTTATCATTACATTATGGAAAATAATGACCTTTATCACAATATGCTAATTTTTTGAGAAGGACCTGTATAT
>NW_023629707.1:0-1867 GCF_014905685.2 Nematolebias whitei | reverse complement strand
GGGGGGGGGGGGGGGGGGGGGGGGGGCTGTTGGGTCAGTGGGGGAGCAGACTCCCTGTGGGAGCATTTGCTCTCACAGTTATTTCTCCCCATCCCTCACCATGCACCTCCACCCTCTTCATTTCAATTCCATACATTTAGGGTTGTTTGGGCTCGGGTGTGCTGCAACAATTTTACATCTTTGTTGACCATAGCCACCTGGGACTCAATTTTATTGTACACCTTAGACATTCATTCATAACATCCTCATGACATTCATATATAGGAACTTGAGGTGGGCACATGGCTATGGGTGGTGGGATGACCTTACTCTCACCCCCTGTGCCTGTGCTCACTTACAACGGTTGCATTTAGACACTAGGGTTTGGATAGAGTTGGGGTGGAGGGGAAACTGGCACCATGCCAGCCTTTGCTCCTTCTTCTTTCCTTTTTAATGGCACTATACAACAACACACATCAACAGCACATCTAGGGGTGGGGGTGTATGTGTCGGGGTCTTATTATTATTTTTTATTTTATTTATTTATTTTTTTTTATTTATTTTTTTCTCCTCTTCCTACCCACCTAGTTCCCTGACTGCCATTCCGGGGGTGGGGTCCGGGAGAAGGGCAGGCCGTCGGGTGTTGACCAGGACTATGTGGGGGTTCAGGGTCTGGGGGTTGCCATGGGCGGTGCTGGCGCTGTGCTCTCCCTGGGGTTGTTTGGACCCCCTGAGCTTGGCTCTTGGGTGCCATGGTTGGCCCGCTGGCCGGGGTGGCTGCTGGGGCCTGGCGGGCGGTCGGCTGGGGGTGCGTGCTTGGTTGTTGGCGGTGTGTGGGGGTGGTCGGTGGCGTATCCTCTTCATGGTGGGGGGGTGTCCTGTCGGCGGGGCATGGCCTGGGCCGGGTCTGGGGTATTGGCTCTTCTCCACTCAAGAATGAATGGGTTTACCTCCTAGGTTTGGGCATGGGCTGCCCCCTGTAGAGGGTGGGTACATGTCTTGGACCTGTGGGGTATAGAGTGTGTATCGGGAATA
The DNA here is from genome assembly GCF_014905685.2 of Nematolebias whitei. NCBI lineage: Eukaryota > Metazoa > Chordata > Actinopteri > Cyprinodontiformes > Rivulidae > Nematolebias > Nematolebias whitei. The sequence goes on along the minus strand of NW_023629707.1, from coordinate 853 downwards.
AGAATGAAATGTATCGTTATTGTATGTCTTTGAGTGAATGAATGTGAGATTGAGGTTGGGATAGTGTGATTGTGTCTGTGTATGAATGGGTATTTGTTAGGCCGAGACTCGGACTGCCCCCTCTTTGATACAACTGGGGGTGCTTGGTATCGCGCCCCTATCGCGCGGCCCCCTGGTGGGGTGTGCCCTTGCCTGCCGGCGCGCTTGGGGGCCCTTGGTATCGGGGGCTGGGCGCTTGGGCGTGTGTCGGCTCGGCCTGGTGTCTGCGTGGTGGGGCTCGGGTCCTCTGGCCCTGTCAGGCCTTGGCCTGGGTGGTGTGAGTCCTCGGTGCCCGGGCCTCGGTGCCTAGACCTGGACCTACATCGGTGCGGCGGGTGCTGACGGAGGCCTATGAGTTTGTCGCTGTTGGCCCCGGGGGGTCACTGTATGTGGTTGCTGGTGGGGATCTTCCGGTTCTCCCCTGTGGTCCGTTCTGGGGGGTGGGTGAGTGGTTCGTCCTGTGTGGGTGGCTCTGGGGGCTCCGCGGTCGGGGTCCCTCCTGGGGTCTTGGGCTCTGGTCCCCCCTTTTTCGTCTGCGTCTGGTCTTGGGGGTCGGGTCTCTGCTGCTTCACAGTTACTAATAAATGTTCTATTAGAGAAGCCTTATACACTTATGCATGCTCACAACCACACACAAATAGAAGCAGGGATGCTTATGTAGGCTTTATATGTAGATATATAGATATGTATGTGAGTGTATATTCATGTGTATGTATGTATGTATGTATGTATGTATATAGGTGTAGGTATGGGTATATATATTTATGGAAACTTACTGCAAAGCCATGAATATTTTAAGTTCTTTATACATATG
>NW_023629706.1:0-1867 GCF_014905685.2 Nematolebias whitei | reverse complement strand
TTTAGAAACAAAAAAGAAACCTGCACCGACAGGAGACGTGGAGGGACGAATGATACCGGAGTCGAGGGACTCGTTAATATATTCCTTCATAGAGTCCCTCTCAGGACCTGAGAGATTAAAAAGTCGACTAGACGGCAAGGGGGCGCCAGGGAGTAAATCAATGGCACAGTCGTAGGGACGGTGAGGAGGGAGTGATAAGGCTCTCTGTTTGCTAAACGCCGCCGCAAGGTCGTGGTAGGCAGAGGGAACAGCGGAGAGATCTACTTTCTCACTAGGAGAAGTGACCACTGGCTGCCCGGCGATCGCAGAGCGCAGACAGTTCTTGAGGCACTTATTGCTCCACTTCTCAACTCGTCCCAGCTCCCAATTTATGTCTGGGTTGTGCGCCTTTAGCCAGGGGAAGCCTAAGATTATCTGGGAAACGGAGGAGTCGAATACAAAAAAGTCAGTCATCTCGTGGTGGTTGCCAGAGATGATAACATGAAGCTCGATAGTTTTTTGTTGGACGAGCGCCAACGTTTTACCGGTTACGCCCGAAACAGAAATAGGAGGAATCTCGCGAGTGGGAAAAGAATATTTGGCAACCAGGTCCGAACTGATAAGATTTTGTTCGGCGCCCGAGTCAACCAAGGCCAATAAGGAAACACGAGAATTATTTATTTGAATAACTGTGGGCAAGAGGAGTTTAAATGGGGAGGTAAGAGCTGAGTTACCCACCAGTATCTCCCGCTTTACTGGTGGGCTCGCTCGTTTCCCCGAAACGGGCAGAGAGGTAAATAATGACCGGGGTTGCCACAGTACATGCAGAGGTTAGCGTTTCTACGGCGCTCTCGCTCTTCAAACGTCAACCGTGCTCGCCCGATCTGCATGGGTTCTGGTTCAGGAGGCACGAGAAAATTGTTCTGAGGAGACAAACAAGAAGAATTAATACCCGGGGGCGGCTTCAAAAGATGATTTTCTTTCGAAGCTTTAAAATAACGAGGTTCACCTGAAGGGGCCGCGAACCCGGAAGTGGAAGGTTTCTGGGAGTTGTAGTCCCGTTCTCGCCTCCGCTCCCGGAAACGGTCATCAATGGAAATGGCCATATCGATAAGTTGGTCAAACCCTTTCGGTTCGTCTCGTGCAGCGATTTTGTCTTTTATCTGGTCAGAGAGAGAGTTTAAGAACGCACCTTGGAGAGCGAGTTCGTCCCACCTTGTTTGAGCCGCCAGGATCCGGAACTCCAGGGCGTACTCAGAAACTGGACGGCGGCCTTGACGTAATCCCAGGAGACGTTTTACTGCGTTGGAAGCCTGAAGGGGGCGATCGAAGATCCGCCGAAACTCCTTCAGGAGTTGGGGGTAAGTAGCCGGGGGGTCCACGTGGGACTGCATGAAAGAAGTAGCCCAACGTAGAGCGTTACCTTTAAGAAGGTTAATAAAGTAAATAATTTTTGCAGAGTCTGTGCTGTAGAGAGACGGGGCTCCCTCGAAAACGAGTCGGCACTGCAGCAGGAAACCCCCACATTGGTCGGGGTCTCCGGAGAACAGCTCAGACGGTTTGACGAGCAGCTGTGGACCATGAGAAGCTGCGACAGGCGTCTCATGAGGAACGCAGGGGACAGGCGTGTCGGACGGATCTGGAGGAAGAGGAGGTAGAAGTTGCTGATTTAAGGAGTAAATCATACCTCCGAGTTCCTGCATGTTGGACTGGGCTGCACGTTGCTGGGTCAGAACCTGTTGCAACATGGTCTCCAGTCTGGAGATCCGTTCCACCTGTGAGATGGTGGTTGTCTGTTCGCTCCCGGTCTCATTCTGGGTCTGTTTTGGCTGGAGCATTTCTGTCGTAACCGAGGGGAACCCAGATTTGTATGAGACCCGGAACGAGA
>NW_023629705.1:0-1867 GCF_014905685.2 Nematolebias whitei | reverse complement strand
AATAAACTGGACAATATTCTGGCAATTTAGTGATATTTCCACAGTTGCGGTCTTGACTGGTCTTGAAATAAAATCCCGAGTCCTCAATATCCGAGAATGAGACAAGACCGAGACCAAATGCGGTCGAGTCCAAGACAAGACCAAGACCATCAAAAAGTGGTCTCGAGACCAGTCTGAGTACTACAACACTACAACCAACTTGGCTGTAACTCAAGTTACATCTTCAAATTTTATTACAATTATATATTTGCTTGCTGTAGAACATCACTCCACCTTAACCTGTCTCCAAAAATTTAATTTCTTTTCCATCAAAAAAAGAAATGAATCTGGGTGATAAACTAGTGTTTTCCACTTGGAATTTTACTTTTTAATTTTTTTTTTATTATTGCCTCTTGGAGACCAACCCACAGGAGGAGAAGACGGAAGAGACAAGAGAGAACAGGATGCAGTAAAGAGAAAGTGAGAGCAAAGTAAACAACATGAGAACATGAACAGAAAGATGATTAAAACCCAGAAGTTGTTGAGATCTGTTTTTATATCCCGTGAAAAATTAGATGTGATACGTTCTAGTCTCCATCCGTCTGTAAACTTTCTCTTGTATGGACTATAACTTCTGATCTGCTCAAGATAATTCAACAAACTTGATGCACATATGCATCATAACTACACAGTGTCACAGACACTTTTTAATATTCCTGTTTCAAGGTTAAGAATCAAGGTCAAACGTCATACAGGGTCCATGCTTGTCTGAGCCGTTGCTATAGATTGCTGTATTGCTGTTGAATAATTTGTCAACAGTTGTATAATATGTTGTATATAGTACTCTTGTTGAAACTTTATCATTAACTACTGGTATCAACTTTTTTTCTGTTAGCAAAACATCACATGAGCCACTTGACAGTAAGTAACACTAAGTTCACTGTTGCAACGGGAGCTGATTGCAGGCAGGCTTCGAGCTACTGCAGCCAGCTGCTGCTAGCTGTGGGCCTCAGGCCTCATCGGACCCCAGGTCTGCCCCCAGCTCATGCCCCGAAGCTGCAACTCACACTATTAATAAATCAAGGAAACATTAATTCAGTTTTACTAATTGTATTAAAATTAAGGCAGGAAAAGGTTAAAGTTTACAGCGCTTGCCAGTCCGGTACTTGACACGAGATCAGGAACCAGAAGGGCTGGATGTCTCGCGTCATTACAGATTTATAGGGCCGAGACTCCTCCTTCGCAGAAGGAGAGCACGACCTATCAGTGTATGAGGGGGAGTGACTAAGTGTGGCCGCATTGGACCTTATCTGGTTTAATGTGTATGGAAAAAATGAGACAGTGCTTAAAAAGCCTTTCCACGTGAGGAGCGAACAAATAAAGAAATAACAAATAAAATAAAAACTCTTTTCCTTGACAGAACTTGAATCCCTGGGAGACTCTTTTTAGAGTTGCTGGTCCATTTAAACCAGTTAGAACGGGCTCATAATTTCATTATAATCCCGTCTCTGAGCAGATCAAAAACCCAAGTCAGTCTAAATAAAAATATTAACAACACTAAGTAATTTCTGGATGCATATCTACAATTAATTAACTTCTGAAGTCCTTCTAATTCAGGGTGGCTACCGCAGGTAAATCCATCTTATTCAACTAGTCTGTATCTCTTTATTAATATTTAATATTTTATTATATAATATTATCTAGAATTAAAAATCTTAAATAATCTATTTTGTATTTCATACTCGTTACAAACCTTCTTGATGAACAAAGGGAAATATAAGTGGTTTGAGGACGTGCTAATTTTGGGGTGGAGCTGTCTGTACAGCAACACCACTCATACTGTTTATCTTGAAGCCACACACACACACACACACACACACACACACAC
>NW_023629704.1:0-1868 GCF_014905685.2 Nematolebias whitei | reverse complement strand
TGCACCTTGATGTGTAAAAAGTGCACCTTGATGTGTAAAAAGTGCACTTTAATGTCACTCCTCAGTCCTGGATGTGTTAAAATGTTGAACCCTTATGTGGAATTCACACAAAACTCATTTTGTTGCTGAAAGGTCTAAGATTTAAAACACTAACAGGCTAACAAAGTGTTAGCGTGCTCTCAGCTCTGTTCAAAACTTTATTCATAAGATTAATTTTATTTTATTGAAAGTTGAATTTAATTGAATTTGAATAATTTTATTATCCTCTTGAATAGAGTGACCGTCCGTCAGGTGTTTGTCTTGTTTTTAGGACTCCTCTGAAGTTCCTGCTCTAAATACCTCAGATCTTTTTGTACTCTGATAAAAACAATGTTCAGACTCTGACTAAATGTAAAATGTTCACTTGTAGATTATTTATGGTCAAAGCTCCAGCGTTCAGCTGCAGAGGACCCAAAGGGCCACATGAGCCACAGGATGCAGACCTCTGACCTCTGACATGCAGGTTAAACTCACCGAGCAGCGCCGGGAGTTTTGGGCCCGCTGTGCTAACGACGCCGGACACTTTTAAACACGCACAGCTGAGATTTTAGCACTGATGTGTCACACACACACGCACGCACGCACGCACGCACGCACACACACACTTAAATATTTTGATAGATATGTCTGGATGATATAAATAATAAATATAAATTAAAAAATACTGAGACACAGGAAGAAGAACAGTGTGACGCAGACGTATTCACCCCTTGGTGATGTTTGTTGGTCAGCTGGAAGTTAAACGTGTTGCGTTTGAACAGAAGTTACGAACAGTTAATCCAACGAGGATCTGTTTCTGTCTGAAACGATCAAAAATGATCAAACTGAGCATGAGTTAAAGCTTCAACCATCACCTTCAGATCCACGGTTAGTTTAATCAGATCCACCTGTTCTGACAGAACCAGCACCTCTAAGCAGAGAGGGCTGAACTGAGACATCATGAAGACCAAGGAACTATACACACAGGTGGGAGACAAAGTTGTGGAGAAGGACAGATCAGGGTTGAGTATCCTGAATGTCCCACAGAGCTCCAAAACAAAAATAAAGATGAGGTCACCACAGTGAACCTGCCAAGAGAGTCCACCAGAACCCACAGAGCGGGTCAGGAGGAGATTAATCAGAGACACATCCAGGAGGACAAAGACCACCCTGATAGAGGACCTGTCCACAGGACCAGATCATGGAGGAGTGGACAGGAGAAGACAACAACGTGTGGAAGAAGCTGCTGTGGACAGATGAGACCAAACATCAAGGACAATATCATGTTTGAGACAAAGCCACCATCTGTCCTCACACTGAGGACACCTTCCCTGCAGTGTAGCACGGCGGTGGCAGCATCATGCTGTGGGGACGTTCCTCATCAGTAGGGACTGAAACTGGTCAGAGTTAAAGATGGACGGAGCGAAGGACAGAGAAATCCTTCCAGAGGAGTGAGACTGGGACAGAGGTCCACCTTTCAGCAGGACAAGGACTCAAAACACTCAGCTGAAGACACAGGAGGACCAGTTAAAGGTTCTGGACAGCTCCAGTCAAAGCCCAGACCTGAGTCCAACTGAGAGTCTCTTGTTGGATTTAAAGAATGTTGGACACAAACAGCAGCGTCCAACATGAAGGAGCAGGAGACGTTTGGACATAAAAGATGGACAGAAAGTCCAGGTTAGATGGACCAGGATCATGGAGACGGACCTGAAGAGACCTGATGGACCAGGATCATAGAGACGGACCTTAAGAGACCTGATGGACCAGGATCAGGAAGACAATCCTGAAGAGACCTGATGGACCAGGATCATGAACACAGACCTGAGGAGACCTGATGGACCAGGATCATG
>NW_023629703.1:0-1868 GCF_014905685.2 Nematolebias whitei | reverse complement strand
AGAAGGAGGAAGATGGTTGGATGAGAGAGGAGCAGGTTGACCCAGACAGAATGAAGGATGAAGTGGAGGATGGAGGAACACCGTGAATCCACAGGAGCGTAATCCAGTGGTCAGAGAGGTCCTGGAGAGTACCTGATGAGCCAAGCCGTGAAAGGTCCAATGGCAGAAGATGTCCCAGCACTGGAGAGGTGCCAGGCAGCTGCTTAAGTAGCAGTCCTCCCAGAGAGGCAGCAGGTGAGTGGAGTTGAGCTGATTAACTGTGGAGGGAAGGTGAACAGACAGACAAACAAAAACCCCAGAACCCCACAGTGCCCCCTCCTCAAGGATCGGCTCTTGACGATCGAAGTCGTTTCTCAGGGTGGGCCCTGAAAAACGAAGTGATGAGGCCGGGGTCCAAGATCCGAGCACGAGGAACCCAGGAGCGTTCCTCGGGGCCGTAGCCCTCCCAGTCCACCAGGTACTGGACACCCCAACCCCTGCGCCGCACGTCCAGGAGACGGCGGACAGTAAAGGCGGGTGCATCATCAATAAGACGGGGGGGCGGAGGGAGGTTGGCAGGAGGGTGAAGGTCGCTAGTAGTGACGGGCTTGATGAGAGAGACATGAAAAGTGGGATGGACCTTCATGGAAGGCGGGAGCCAAAGCTTAACTGCCGACCTATTTATGATTGCAGTAATGGGAAAAGGTCCAATAAACCTAGGGGAAAGCTTCCTAGGACTGTCCTTGATGTTAATGTCTCTTGTCGAAAGCCATACTTTCTGACCCACCTTGTAGTTGGGAGCTGCAGAACGGTGTTGGTCAGCGAACCGTTGGTTCTGGTCCGATGTCCTGCCCAATGCCGCTCAGGTCTGACGCCAAACACGGCGACAGCGCCTGATATGTCGGTGGACGGACGGAACGCCCACATCAACCTCTTGTGATGGGAAGAGCGGGGGAGAAAAACCCATGGCTGCCTCAAAGGGTGACCGCCCGGTGGCGGCCGAAGTCTGGGAATTGTGGGCGTACTCAATCCAAGGCAGATGCTGTGACCAAGATGAAGGGTTAGATTCTACAACACACCTGAGAGCGGCTTCCAGTGCTTGGTTGCAGCGTTCAGTCTGGCCGTTGGACTGCGGATGATGCCCTGAAGTGAGGCTGACGTTGGCTCCCAAGGCTCGACAAAAATCCCGCCAGACCTGGGAGACGAACTGAGGACCCCGGTCTGAAACAATGTCCTGCGGGATGCCATGGAGGCAGAAAACGTGGTCCGTGATCACCTGGGCAGTCTCAAAAGCAGAAGGAAGTTTTGAGAGGGGAATGAAATGAGCAGATTTTGAAAAACGATCGACAATGGTACAAATGACAGAATTACCATTGGAGACCGGGAGGCCAGTGACGAAGTCCAGGGCGATGTGTGACCAAGAGCGGTTGGGGACGGGGAGAGGGAGGTGAAGTCCAGCTGGAGGTTGGTTAGAATGTTTATTCCGGGCGCACGTGGGGCAAGCCGAAATAAACTTCTTGACATCTTTGTTTAAGGTCGGCCACCAGAAGGACGCCTTGACCAGATGTAGCATGCGTCGGACACCAGGGTGACATGAGAACCTTGCTGTGTGCAGCCAATGTAGGACCCTACTCACCATGGCGGTGGGGACGAATAGTCGTCCAGGAGGTCCGGTGCCAGGGTCAGGTTCTGTTTGTTGTGCCTCTAAAATGTCAGTTTCGATGGGCCAGGTTATAGCACCCACCTTGCAGAAGGATGGAAGGATGGCCTCCGGGGTGTCAGAGTCCTCAGTCATGGAGAATTGCCTGGAAAGGGCGTCAGGCTTGACGTTGCGAGACCCTGGAATGTATGTAATAGAAAAGTGGAAACGAGCAAAAAATAGTGACCAC
>NW_023629702.1:0-1868 GCF_014905685.2 Nematolebias whitei | reverse complement strand
AGTGGAAATCAAGTTGGAATATGTTACAGAGTAATGATTCAATTTCTTGATCGTCTGTTTGAAATGAGCAAGTTGTGTAAGTTGGTCAAAGTTCAAGTTTCGGTCAACTGCAAGTTTACAGAAAAAGAAATGTCACGTTTAACTTTTACAGCAAGATACTAGAGAATTGACTCCACGAAGTCTGAGTTCTTCATAACAATCTTCTGTCTGTTCTTAAACAATCTAATCTTTTTCCTTGACTTTTTAATAACACCTTACATCACAAAACACACCTCTGTTTTGGTCCATCGACCAATCAGGAAACTCCTAAGTGAACCGGAAATAGAGCTCTATAAATGTCGGTACTTCCTAGTTCATACCAGTTGGAGTCGGGTGGAGAGTTTGCAGCTCCAGTCGTTTGGGAGAACAGAAGTCCAGCATGATCCAGAGCTCTTCCGAGTCTTGTGGGGATTATGACATCTTCCACCTCTGAGTGGAACTTCTGAAGGACTCCACTCATGTGAAGTCCACTCGTGAGGTGAACTGTTGTTGATGAAGTCCCGCCACCACTCCGGACGGTTCTCTGCCATCCTACGGAGACGCTGGACCGGTAGCTTAACTGGAGCTCCGCTTCCACTGATTCATCGTCAGAGAGGTAATGAGTCGAGTTCACTACCGAGCGTACCGAGGAAAGCTGGGTCGAATGGAGGGTGCCGTTCTGTTCAACACTTTTCACTCACACACACACCATCTCCCTCCCTCTAAACTTCAATCTTTAAACTCTTCTATCTGCTAGAAATCATTCCAGATATTTCCAGAAATGTCTGTTGTGAAGTTTTTCAAACATCGCCGTATGGTTAATGTCTGTTGTACTGCTGGAAGTGAGAAAACAATCGCCGTATTGTTTCCTCCTTGTAAAACTTGCTAAATTAGCCATGTTGTTATTTTCCAATTTGCCAATTAATGTAAATGTATGATGTTAAAATTTTGATTCTGAAAATAAATGACCACGTTCATTTTGATGGGTCAAAGATAATTAACGTCTCACGTTACATTTTTTATTATTCAATGCACGATATTATCCAGTCCAGAAAAATGAAAGAATCCGTTTAATTTATGAATATATATCAGCATATGTTCATCTACATCTGGTGGCCCGTACGTCTGTCAGACGCATTTTATGAGTTAATAAACGTTCTTCAAGCTGAATTATTACTGTTATCTTGCATTTAAAAAGTGATTAAGGTATTTATGCGAGAAAGGCATTTACAAAAACATTTTTTATTCACTGGTAATTTCCTCTGATGGAGGTGCAAAATAAAAAATTAGAAACTTTTTAACAGATACAGTTCAGATATTCACAGAGTTGATAAGTTTACTCATTTGCTGAATAGATAATACACGTTTAACTGCTAGATCACTAAATAAGAGTAAATATATCAGAAAAAGGAAACTTTTATGATTTGTTTTTACTACCTGAAACACTACATCTTCCTTTTTAATTTTTAAATAGAAGATAATGGCAGGAGAAGAGGAGTATAACAGTTTTCCTGAAGGGGAGACTGATTATTCCTCATCATCATTTTTCTTTCTCTTTCCACCCACCTGGTTTAATGAGTAACTGTTAAAATAGCGAATTTCTGGAAGTGAACGGTTTAAAAAGCGTTTTTAAACTGATGTTGCTGTGAGACTTTTTAGAAAAATTGCAAGTTTATTAAGTTCAGTGCTTTAGAGTAAAAAACACTGAGAAGCTTGGTAATCTAGTATCTGTTAAAAAAATAAGCACATTAAAAGTAACACTGCAGAGAAGCATTTACTTAAATATTCATGAATTGGGGTAAAACCTACGAAATAGGTGCCCACATTTGAATAAGTTGACTTATAACAGT
>NW_023629701.1:0-1868 GCF_014905685.2 Nematolebias whitei | reverse complement strand
AAAAGTGCAGATTTCTGTTCGACTGTAAAAAGCAATGTTTTTCAGCTATGGTGCTCAGAGAAAATACAGTGATATGTTTTCAGCTGTGAGAAGATGTCTTACCCTGTTTTGAAACTGTTATCAGCTGTGTGGTTCTGGTACTGATCCAGTTCGGTTCTAGATAACGGCTCGGACGAGTCGGTGTTCTAAGAAAAAACTGTTTTTAGAGCTGTGGTTTTCAGAATTAGCTGTGCAAAGTTTTCTTTGTGAACGCAATGTTTGATTTGAAGCTGTGCACAGTTTACCTTGGAAATTTTGTGTGGTTCTGACCGGACCCGGCTGTGGGTCCGATCCGGCTCGGTTCTGTAGGACCCAGCTCAGACCGAGAGGTGTTTCTAAGGGAGAACGCTGTGTGAACTGAGCTCCGTCTCAGTAAAAGTGCTTGCATGGTGATCGATACATTTCCAGAATTGTTTGTGCATTTTGGAGGTCTAATGGGAGTATAACTCACCGGACGGTGTTACGTGTTGCTAGCTGTTAGCGACCAAGATGGCTTCTTTAGGTGCTGTTCTGCTCATTGGTTGATTCAATCACGTGACCCGCAAATGAAGCTCGTTTTCATATAGAGTTTTCTCTGTTGTTTTAAAGTTGGAAAACGTTTTAAAATTGGTTCTGACCTCATTATCCATCTCTTAAAAGTCTAATCTCTGAAGCGACCGCTGAATCGAAAGTAAATCCGCCTATAAAATGTTGATTTTGGACCGTGTTGGCCGATGCTAATTCTAAGCTAACAGCTAAAGACCGGATGTCACCAAAGCCACAGGAAGTCATCACGACTCCTAGTGGACGTCACTAACAGTGACTGGGTTAAAATAAAATAAGGTTATACTGCCACCTTCTGCCAGAAACTCGATATGACAGTTTCATTTCGTTTTTTGGATTTTTGGTGAAATTGAACGTTTTTATTATTCTTTAAAAAGCATTTTTGAGTTAATAAAACGGTGCTCAAGCGTGGTTTATGCTGCTGTCTTACATATAAAAAGTGATTAAAGTACTTATGCCCAGAGAGGCGTTTACTAGAAAATTTTTCATTTAATGATAAATCTTAAAGAAGGTGCTAAATGAATAATTCACAACTTTTTAGAGATACAGTCACAAAATAATCACAGAGCTGATCAGTTTACTCATTTGCTGAAAAGAAAATACACGTTTAATTGTTAAAACACTAAATAAAAGTAAATATGACAGAAAAAGGAAACTTTTCTGATTTATTTTTACGACCTAAAACACGACATCTTCCGGTTTATTTATTTATTTATTTTTTAAATAAAAGATAATGGAAGAGACAGAGGAAAGCGTTGACCCTTCAGACTCCCACCAGTCAGAAGAGGACAGTCAACAAGTTGACATAATTCAGAGAGCTTTATATATTTTAACAGTCCCAGTAATTTGTGCGACATTAGAAGGGATGGATGAAACCCAAAAAGATGAAGAGCTGAGAAGTTTAGCAGAAGGAGCCACGGTAAAAGAGAATAAAAAGCAGAGCCTTGAACGGTTAGCAAAACTTTCTGTGCTGCTCATAGACAGATTGGACCAAGAGGTTGAACGAAATGACGTGCTGACTAAAAAATATGCAGAGAAAATCGAGATGTTTCAGGACCTTGAAGGACGCTTCCTTCAGTTTCAAAACGAACACAACGTCCACACTAAGGAACATCTGGAACAGATGACTCGATTGAAGCGAACCGCAAGTGCAGAAAGAGAGGCGACTCTGGAGATTTCCTTGAAATACTCTCAGTTACAGCAAGACGCACGTGCAGAAATTGATTCACTGAACAAGCAAGTACAGTCACTTTCAGCATCACTTACTGAAGCCAGGGATGCCAAAG
>NW_023629700.1:0-1869 GCF_014905685.2 Nematolebias whitei | reverse complement strand
GGAAGATCGAGGTCCCAGAGCTTGGGAGAGCAGTGGAAGTAGAAGATCGAGGTCTCGGAACCTGTGAGAGAAGTGGAAATTTCTCAGAGCATAGGGGATCAGTGGAAGTGGAATATAGAGGTCTCGGAGCCTGGAGGAGCAGTTGAAATGGAATATCGATGTCTCAGAGCCTGGGAGAGCAGTGGAAGTGGAAGATCTAGATCTTGGAGCCTAGAGTAGCACTGCAAGGTTCTAAGAGACTCTGAAAGCAGTGGAAGTGGAAGATCTAGGTATCAGAGCTTGGGAGAACGGTGGAAGTGGAAGATCGAGGTCTCGGAGCCTGGGAGAGCAGTTGAGGTGGATTATCGAGGTCTCGAAGCCTGGTACAGCAGTAAAAGATCAAGGTCTTGGAGCTTGGGAGAGCACTGGAAGTGGAAGATCAAGGTCTCGGAGCCTTGGAGAGCAGTGGAAGTGGAAGATTGAGGTCTCAGAGCCTGGAGGAGCCTTGGAAGGGTCTCGGAGCCTGGGAGAACAGTGGAACATCGAGGTCTAGAAGCCTGGGAGAGCAGTGGAAGACCAATATCTCGGCGCCTGGGTGAGCAATGGAAGAGCGAGATCTCGAAGACTGGGAGAGAAGTGGAAGTGCAAGATCGAGGTCTTGGAGCCTGGGAGAGCAGTGGAAGTGGAAGATTGTGGTCTCAGAGCCTGATAGAGCAGTGGAAGTACAAGCTACAGGTATCGGAGACTGGGAGAGAAGTTCAAGTGGAAGATCGACGTCTAAGAGTCTGGGAGAGCAGTGGAAGTGGATGATCGAGATCTCTGAACATGGGAGAGCAGTGCAAGTGGAAAATAAAGGTCTTGGTGCCTGGACTAGCAGTGAAGTGGAAGAACTAGGTCTCGGAGCCTGGAGGATCAGTCAAAGTGGAATATCGAGGTCTCTGAGCCTTGGAGTGCAGTAGAAGTAGAAGATCAAGGTCTCGGAGCCTAGCGCAGCTCTGCAAGGTTCTCGGAGACTTTGAAAACAGTGGAAGTGGAAGATCAAGGTTTTCGAGCTAGGGAGAGCAGTGGAAGTGGAAGATTGAGGTTTCAGAGCTGGGGTAGAGAAGTGGAAGATCGAGGTCTCGGAGCCTGGGACAGCAGTAGAAGTGGAAGATCAAGATCTCTGAGCCTGGATGAGCCGTTGAAGGGTCTCGGAGCCTGGGAGAGCAATGGAAGTGGATGATCAATGTCTCAAAGCCTGGGAGTGCAGTGGAAGATCAAGTTCTCGGAGACTGGGAGAGCAGTGGAAGTGGAAGCTCGAGGTCTCGGAGTCTGGAAGAGCAGTGAAAGTGAAATATCAAGGTCTCTGACCCTGGGAGAGCAGTGTAATTGGAAGCTCAAGGTCTCAGAGCCTGGGAGAGCAGTGGAAGTGGATGATAGAGTTCTCGGAGCCTGGGAGAGCAGTGGAAGTGGAAGATCGAGGTCTCAGAGCCTGTGTGAGCAGTGGTAATGGAAGATCGAGGTCTCGGAAACTTGCGAGAGCAGTAGAAATTGAAGATCGAGGTCTCGGAACCTGGGAGAGCAGTGGAAGTGTCTCAGAGCCTAGAGGAGCAGTTGAAGTGGAATATCGAGGTCTTGGAGCCTGGAGGAGATATGGAAGCGGAATATCGAGGTCTCGGAGCCTAGAGGAGCACTGGAAGTGGAAGATTGAAGTCTTGGAGCCTGGATGAGCCTTGGAAGGGTCTCGGAGTCTGGGAGAGCAGTGGAAGTGGATTATCGAGGTCTCGAAGCCTGGGAGTGCAGTGAAAGATCAAGGTTTCGGAGCCTGGGAGATCAGTGGAAGATGGCGGTCTCAGAGCCTGCTAGAGCAGTGTAAGTGGAAGATTGAGGTCTCGGAGCCTGGGAGAGCAG
>NW_023629699.1:0-1869 GCF_014905685.2 Nematolebias whitei | reverse complement strand
CCTCTAGAGGTCTTAGTGAGTGGTCCGACCCAGTCAATCTGGAGGTCTTAGGATGCCCTTAAGTAGTTTTAGCTGTTTGCGCAGCTGGAAGAGGACTTTGAGGTCTGGATTGGAATCCAGCTCGCTTTTCGATGGAGTGTATTTGTCTGGGTCAGTCAGATACAGCATCATCGAGTTAATTGCAGGATCCAACTTCTGAAGTTGGATGATGTCTGGGTCAGTCAGCATTGGGCGCACAGAAACTGTGTTATCAGCAGGTTTAGCTGCAGCTTGTGCACGTGTGACTGCCATTACCTCAGTTGTAGCTTGTGACGACTGATTGTTGAGTAGCCAGGAGGGGTCAAAGGACCATGTGGGCCCGTCAACGGCTCCTCCCTTGGCTAGGGAGTCTACAAGGTCATTGTAATGCTTGTCATCACCTGGGACTCTGGAATGTCCTGGAACTTTCTTCCAGAAGATTTGTAGATCATGTGATGTCACCAAGTGATCACATGTCATGAAAAGCTCTTTGTGTTTGACCACCTTTTTGTTGCTTGTGAGAAAACCGTTCTGTTTCCACAGAGCGAGATGACACAAGAAACTAAGTCGAGCATAGTTAGAGTCAGTGCAGATGACTAGCGTCTGGATGGAGCGTTCCACTGCCATCTGTAGGCCTATTAGGATTCCTGCTATCTCAGCGTACTGAGAAGACTGAGAGCCTAATTTATTGCCAAATGTGACCTGTTCTTGGTTTTGGAGGAGGACTCCACCAACACCTGCTTTGCAGATTTTCTCGTGGTGGAATGAGCATCCATCCACGTACAATGTCGCCATATCTTTACAGATATTGCTATCAAAGAAGTGGTGATTTGGGTCCTCAGCTACTGAGGGTTTACTCACAACCGGCTGTTGGGTGGCTGGTACATCCTGTGTACATTCTTGGCAGATTGCAAAATCAGTGCCCAAGTGTGACTTCTTATTTTGACCGTAGCGGATGTCTAGGTTAAAACTCTGAAGTGCCATAAGCCATGTGGCTACACGTGAGTTTGTCACCACACCATCTCTGATGCGTTGGCTGTTTAGAAACGTTACAGGCTGGTGTTGTGTTTCAACAATAATCCTCTGTCCACCAATATAGCAGGAGAAATGTTTCACTGCCCACACAGTGGTCAATAGAGCCTTCTCACAGTCCGAATACCTTAGTTCAGGGCCTGCCATTGTTTTGCTGGCGTAGGCCACAACACGCTTGTCTTTGTTGTGTATTTGGTACAGACCTGCACTTATGCAGTGAGTTGAGAAGCCCACTTCCAAGTAGAACTCTTTGTTGTAGTCTGGGTAGACTAGACATGGGGCTAACTTGAGCCTGTCTTTAAGAGCGTTCATTGCCTGCTGCTGTGTATCAGTCCAGACAAATGGGACGTCTTTCTTTAAGAGTTCAGTCAGTGGCTTTGCGAGGTCCGCATAATGCTCTATGAACTGGCGTGAGTAATTACACACTCCCAGAAAACTCTGTAGTTCTTTGAGATTGGTGGGGACTTTGAGGTTGTCTAGGCCTTGGGTGCAAGTCAATTGTGGTTGTACTCCGTCCGGACCCACTAGGAGGCCAACGTAGTCCACCTTAGTTCTGCACCACTGGCACTTTGACAGTGAGATTTTAGCACCAGCAGTTGTTAGCTGATTTAGGACGTGGTCGATCTCAGCCAAATGAGAGTCCAGTGTTGGCTGCCTCAAAAGGATGTCGTCCACGTAGATCAGTGTCCCACGCTCGTGGGCGTCTGGACATGCTTTGTTCAAAAAGATGTTGAACTCTGCAGGTGAGTTAGCGTAGCCAAAGGGACACCTGGTAAAGGTGTATTGTCGGCTGCCAAAAGTGAAAGCTAGTTTGTGTTG
>NW_023629698.1:0-1870 GCF_014905685.2 Nematolebias whitei | reverse complement strand
CTCTTGGATGAGAGACGAAACGTTTCTATATTTTTTTGCTTTGTTTTTTTTGTTTGTTTTTTTGAATATCCAGAGGACCAGATTGAACTTTTTTGGATTTTTCTACCTGGATTATTGAGCATGCATCAGGATATTTTGAATCACTTTGGCCAGGATTGCCTCAAACTAGTAAGAGAGTTTGAGAAAACAGCAAGGAAGAGGGCAGACTACAGGAACCACTTGCGATTCAACCTCAGATGTCGACAAAGTGGCAGCGTTCCCAAGAGCCTGGAACAAAAATCATCGGTCAGCGGGCACCGGGCAAGCAAGATCCTTCAGAAGGCACAGACCCAGCTGCTGAATGAACGGGTGAGACAGACCAATTTTACTATTGAGGCCTTGAAGGCCAAAGAAGAGCACATTAAACAGAAACTAACTATGTGTCTAGATCAGACCACACTTCAGCAAGTGTTGGACTGTACAGATCAGGCACGCTTAGCACAGCATGTCAAGTCCAAGACTCGACAACAAAATAAGTTTAACTTACTAATAACTCATCAACACCATCATTATTCCAATAACAACACATTCAGTGTAGGACAACACTCCATTAGTCAATTACATACCAGGGAGACAGAAAAGTGGGTGAAGAATTTATCTGACAGACAGCTCACCCAGCCAGAGACAGAGATTCTTGCCAGGGGACTGAACTTTGCGGTTGCACCAAGTAGAATTCCTCTGGTGGAGATGATCACAGCCACAGAATCAGCCATCCGCAACAACAAAATGAAAGAGGGTGAAGCAGAACAGCTCAGAATCAAAGTTTCATCCTGCCTCAGCAATGCCAAACCACCACCTTCCAACATCAGTAGAGAGGAGAGGGATGCACTCACCACTCTTAGCAAGGACAAAAACATCATCATTCTCCCAGCAGACAAAGGAAGGTGCACAGTGATTTTGAACCAGAAAGACTATCATGAGAAAGTTATGACACTCCTTAGTGACTTAACCACTTATGAACCTCTGAAAAGAGATCCAGGAAGTGGTTACAAGAAGAAGTTAATAGATTGCCTGAAAATTTTGGAGCAGGACAAGGCTATTGACCGTATTACGTACCACAGACTGTACCCAGGGGAGGCCACACCTAGTCTGTATGGTTTACCTAAAATCCACAAACAAGGTGTACCTTTAAGACCTATTGTTAGCATGATTAACTCTGTCACTTACAACGTTTCCAAATATCTGGCGTCTGTACTCATCCCTTTAGTTGGCAGCTCAGAACACCACATACAGAACACCATGGACTTTGTGGATAAGGTGAGGGATGTCATCATGGAGACTGATGAAACAATGGTCTCTTTTGATGTCACATCACTCTTTACGTGCATTCCTGTTGATGATGCAGTAGAGGTGGTCAGTTTAAGATTAAAATCAGACACCACTCTGAGCAGCAGGACCACGCTTTCCACAGAACAACTGTGTCAACTCTTGAAACTGTGCCTGCAGTCAACCTACTTCACATATGGGGAGCAATATTATAGGCAGAAACATGGGTGTGCTATGGGGTCTCCAGTTTCTCCTATTGTTGCCAACCTGTACATGGAGGAGGTAGAAAAGAGAGCCTTGACGTCCTTTTCAGGGACACCACCAAGTCATTGGTTCAGGTATGTTGACGACACCTGGGTTAAAATTAAATCTCAGGAAGTCCAACATTTTACTGACCACATCAACTCTGTGGATAAATACATCAAGTTCACACGAGAAGATGTAAAAAATGGCAAGTTGGCTTTCTTGGACTGTGAGGTCTCAGTCTCTGATAGAGGACATTTGCAAACCGAGGTGTACCGCAAACCCACCCACACAGACCAGTATTTGCAGTTTGACTCCCATC
>NW_023629697.1:0-1870 GCF_014905685.2 Nematolebias whitei | reverse complement strand
GCTATTGACCGTATTCTGTACCACAGACTGTACCCAGGGGAGGCCACACCTAGTCTGTATGGTTTACCTAAAATCCACAAACAAGGTGTACCTTTAAGACCTATTGTTAGCATGATTAACTCAGTCACTTACAATGTTTCCAAATATCTGGCGTCTGTACTCATCCCTTTAGTTGGCAGCTCAGAACACCACATACAGAACACCATGGACTTTGTGGATAAGGTGAGGGATGTCATCATGGAGACTGATGAAACAATGGTCTCTTTTGATGTCACATCACTCTTTACGTGCATTCCTGTTGATGATGCAGTAGAGGTGGTCAGTTTAAAATTAAAATCAGACACCACTCTGAACAGCAGCTTTCCACAGAACAACTGTGTCAACTCTTGAAACTGTGCCTGCAGTCAACCTACTTCACATATGGGGAGCAAACATAGGCAGAAACATGGGTGTGCTATGGGGTCTCCAGTTTCTCCTATTGTTGCCAACCTGTTGTCGAGGAAAATCAACGCAACTTAGACTTTTCAGCCTATTCACCTGTTCCTCTCATTGGTTCAGAGATACATGGAGAAAATACACAATAATCAGTCAGAGAGATTCAAGTTAAAAAGTATTACCAATATTTATTAAAGCTTTCTGTAGGGTTTCTGGGGTCTTGTCTTACATGTTGTGTTTTCCCTCATGTTTGCCTGTCACCCCTCAGCTTTTCTCCTCCTGTGTTCCAGCACTGTTGCACCTGTGTCTAATTCTAATCACCGCAGGTGTCACTCATTTCACCTTGTTTGTGTCTGTATATATTCAGCCTCTTGGTGTCTTGTCAGTGTCTCTGGATTGTCCTTTTCCTAAGGCTTCATGACCTGTCTCTCCTTGTGTCCTCCTTTGAGTAAGTTTGCTGCCCCGACAGCATTTTGTTTTGTTTATTTAATTAAATAAACTATTTTACTTATTTACTGGAGCTTCATTCATCTTCCTGCACTTTGGGCCCCCACACGCGGAGCCGATCATGATACTTTCAGCTGAAAGAAGACTCTCTTACCCCAAACCAACAGAGATACAACAAAAACCCAAGACGCGTCTGACCGGAGCTCTAGTTCCTTCTTTAATTAAACACCAAAGCTCCACCCAAAGACGTGTCACACATTCTTACAGTTCTTTGTCTAAACTAGTTCAAACTGATGTCTTCATTTCCTGGAAGTCCTTTAATGGAGTTGTTTTATTATTTTCTTCTGCCGTTCCAGTTTACTGGTGATCTTGTCATCAGGTGGGACACACCCCAGCAGCTCCCTGTTAGTTCATGTCCCTTACACAAAAAACTCAAATACATTCTCTGACTTAGTTCAATCTGTACTTGTTGATCAGAGTCAGAGTCAGAGTCAGAGTTTCTTTATTGTCATTCGCACCTCATGTGGTACATGTGGTGGAGCGAAATTATGTACACGGGGTCCCAGTTACATCCAACAATAAAATGTCTACGAAAAACAGTAATAACATCTAAGATATGAACTAAGAAAAACATCAACTAAATATACACTAAGCACTCATAACATAAAACATTGAACATCAGCACAAACATGAACATGAGTCTGTGAGCAGATGTGCACGCATGAACACATCAACACTGAAACAGATCAGCAGCAACATGAAACAGATCAGCAGCAACATGATATGATTTTTCACAGTGATTATTCTAGTTAGATATTCATGAGTCTAACAGCCTCAGGGTAGAAGCTGTTCCTCAGTCTAGTGGTTCTACACTTAATGCTCCTTAACCTCCTTCCTGAGGGGAGTGGGGCAAAAAGTGTGTGTGCTGGGTGGGTGGGGTCCTTCATGATGCAGGTGGCCCTCTTCCTGCATCTGGAGGTGTAGATGT
>NW_023629696.1:0-1870 GCF_014905685.2 Nematolebias whitei | reverse complement strand
GACTAAATCCAAACCCCATAAGATGTTCCTGATTCATAAAAACCCATAGATATGATTTTCACTATATTGTTTTGTATAAATAACAAAACTAAGAAAGACACAGGTTATTTATGATGTAAGTATGCTGCTTTTATCCTATGGCCCAGAAGAGCTGTTTTCTGTTGTTTCCAGTCTCCGTGTATACGGTGAGCTAAACAGCTGCTGTCTGCAGCAACTTATCTGAGAGGCTGACATGAGAGGACTGTCAATCATCTCCTCCTGCTCTCTGACAGAGAAGTGCATTTCCCAAAATACTGAAAGATTTCTTTAAGGAATATTGAAAAAAATAGTAATAAGTGCGAACATTTTGAAGTAAGTGAGTAAAAAAATAGCCTGAGGCCTTTTATGGTAGGAAACAGTTTGTTCCTGTTTGTGTGACCTTCATGCAAAGGTGGATTTACTTTGTTTTAGGACCTGGGAACAAACAATTGCTTGTTGTCGTTAGGATAAATTTTTCAGCAGTGTGTAATTATAGCTGTCAAATAAAAGTACTTGTGCAAATAAAACCATGTGCGCTGATGTTTGATGAACTGAAAGCAAAAGACAGAAGATGAAGGACAAGTGATGTGTTTTATTTTACATCTAAGTCTAAACTACTTTTCACACGTTCCAGCGGAGCTCCAAAAGGCTCATGGGTAACAGCCAGAAATCATTCAGCTTCATCGTCTTCCTTGTTCACATTGCTACCTTCAGTTCAAGAGAAAGCATGAAGTTCAGACTCTTTTGTAACACTGGTTGACAATTTAATTATCATTTGCTGCCAAAAGGCAATGGCGGCTGATGATGGGTTTACATTACATTGCATGTGTGTGTGTTTGTTTTTCTCTGGTTGTTAGTATGTCTCATGTCTATCAACAGATTTTGATGAAACTCAAAGTAATCATTGCACATATTTGTACATCCAGAGCTGATTGACTTGATTCAAAATGGCAGTCACAGCCAACTCACTTTAAAAACAGAATAGCTAGAGCACAGTCAGTTTTACAGGTATTTGGTGTGGTCGTAGCAGAACGGATTCACCAACACAGATTCTTAGCACTATGGTTGCTCATCTTCTCTGTCTGTCAGCAAAACATGGTCTTAACAGGTCTCGCTTGAAAATGAGTCCTCATGACTCAGTAAAGGATAAATAGTAAAAAATAAATCAAGAACAACTGGATGGATTTTAATAAAATCATGTACATCTACAGCTGATTAGCATATAGAGCAAACACAATGACAACAATGACATAAAAATCACTATAACTCAATCAAATGTACTGATATTATCATCAAATTTGTTGTGAGTCATTCTCAACACATGCTCCAAGAACTGATTGTGCAATATCTTTGCTTACAGCTTTAGCATTAAGTATTGGAGTAATTTGAGCAAATTATCTCATAACTCCCAGGCAGATTTCAATGAAATGTTCAGAAATTAAACATGTCTACAACTAATAAACCTTTGACGTCTACCTAATTCAAGGTGGACAGCACAACAACAATACCATCACAGGATGGTATGGGAACTGCACTAGTCAGAGCCAGAAAGCTCCACAGAGGGTGGTGTAAACAACAGAGGACATCACTGTTAGCAGTTTCCACCCCATCCAGGACATCTACCACAGCCGATGTCTGCGTAAAGCACACAGCATCATTAAGGACCACACCCACCCAGCACAAGGTCTCTTCCGTCTACTACCCTCAGGCAGACGATACAGGAGTCTGTCATTGCATACAAAAAGACTAAGGACAGCTATTACCCACAAGCTATCAGATTACTAAACTCTCCATAAATAACACTGAACAACTGGAAATAACTAACTAATAATTCAGCCTCAATGTCACTACC
>NW_023629695.1:0-1870 GCF_014905685.2 Nematolebias whitei | reverse complement strand
GTATATATATATATATATATATATATATATATATATATATATATATATACATATGTATGTCTATATGTATATATATATATATATTGTCTGCTTTCCGATGGGCAAAGGTAACCACTGGAGGTAGCGATAACACCTTTGCCTGCAGCCTCTCCTCCAAGGGGTCCGGAAACTCACTTCAGCGCCGTGGTATTACCTGTAGCTGTCTAAAGTAGCCTCGTTAAGGCTGCGGTGAGGTGATTCATCCAGAATATTAACGACCTTAAATCCGTGAGTCACACCCTGATCTCACTCTGTTACCTCGATCCTTCAAGCAGCCGGGATGGATCTTCTGGTCCAGAGAAACTCGCGTTGTGGCCGCTCACCTCTCACTTTAGCGTTGCAATTGTTAACTGTTCTGGTAATCTTTAGGGCCCTGGAAACGGGCACAAGGATGTTGTTTATCAGCTAGGAAACCTTTACTAAAACCTCCTATTATTGGTGTTGTTAAGTGAACCAAGCATTTTCATGTTTTGCTCTTTAAGGGTGAAATAATAGTCCAGATTTGTACGTTTTGCTTTGCTTTTAATCAATAGTTTGCGCAGGGGTACAGCAACAGGCACAATTTTATAATGAGTAATTTATAATGAGTACATAGGATACACTTTCTTCCCTAAACAAGGCGATGACTACTATCTGTGGAAATTCTAAACCTCAAGAGCCCTTGAGGGTTTACAGATACTGCCTTCACATTAACCTTTCACAACTCAAGCCAAAAAATGTTCTCTCTCAGCTCCCTCATGAACCAGAAACACCTTCGAGCAAATCTCACTAGTAGCCAATTTAGTACTCCCAAATTTATTCTGTATGCTGTTCTTCCAATTTGATGAAACAATTTAATTAGAGCAGAGTAAGAATGAGGTCGTCCGCTTACCATGATTTTGGAATGCCCCTTAGTGAGACACTTGTGGGGGTAAGGGCATATTTCCTGTTCCCTAGGGGAGAGACACAGGCCGACCTCTGAGGCAAGTACAACTATTTCCAAATTAGAAGATCAGAGTTTGGACGGGCCCAGGTCATGCAATTTTTAGAAGTGGGAAACTCATCCAGTTCGAGTGTTGACGAAAGAAAGCTTACATCCAATCCCATGTCAGTGAAGAAAAGAGTTAACTTCCATCATCATCTCAAAACTGGTAAAATCCAATCTTCTTTTTGGGCTCCTTCTGATCCTGATGAGCTGCTCCTCGCCTGTAATTCTCTCTGCTCAGCTCCTCAGCTCAACTCCGACTCTGCATGGACCCAGTATTGTTCTGGTCAATCTGTATTTAAAGACTCATTCATCCCTCCTCCTCTTAAGGAGGGGTTATGGAAAATTACATCATCTCTTTTCCAGTAACTTCTCTGCTGTTTTGCACCTCAACCGGTTCAGACCGGTTTTCTCGGTACTTTCCAGAACTTGTTTTGCTCAAAGATGAGTCATCATGAGATGAGTTGTGTTTGAACTCTATGACTTCTTTGTGCTCCTCTATTGCATGAGGCATGCCCAGACTTGTCCTTTGGTGGGCATGTCCAGACATGTTTCTCTGTTACATGAGGCCTCTTTTCTTTACCATTTCATAAGTAAAAGTAATCACACAATTCTACATAAGATTATACAATGTCTTAAAGATTAACACTTTCATTAGTTGATTATGTGTTGATTATTAATAAAACAGTTTGGTTACACATTATCAAAACAGTAAAACACTTTTGATTACACAGTATCATGTTTAGCTGGATTTAAAGCAGGAGTTCAGTCCTTCTGTTGCTGAGGAGAACTTTTGATCAGGCTTCATTTTTCTTAAAGCTGGTGGCTGTTCATGCATTATCACCACAGACACCTGGTTTATTGACA
>NW_023629694.1:0-1871 GCF_014905685.2 Nematolebias whitei | reverse complement strand
TGAACATGAGTCTGTGTGAGCAGATGAATATGAATGAATACAGCAGCTTGAGCTCAACAGCAGCATGAGATCAACAGCATGGATAATTCACATATCACCAATTAAAGTGACATTACAGTGTGTGCTGGGTGAGTGGGGTCCTTCACGATGCAGGTGGCCCTCTTCCTGCATCTGGAGGTGTAGATGTCTGTGATGGTGGGGAGACTGACTCCAACATCTTCTGTGCAGCCTTCACCACTCTCTGCAAAGCTTTTCTTTCTGCAGCTGTGCAGCCTCCATGCCACACGTTGATGCTGGAGCACAGGATGCTCTCCACTGCACACCTGTAGAAGGAGCCTTGCATAGCTCAGCTCGGTGTCAGTCACCGTTCTCCTGTATATTTTTAGCGCTGAGAACTGTCTTAAAAAATGTTGGCGGACTTGAATTGACCAGATTTGAATTTAGCAGAAACTAATTCTGTTAAAAGACTTCAAAGTTAGCGAAAACATCAATCCACTAAACGGAAAGTTAGTTTTGCTATTAGCGGATTAGCGGAAGCGTGCTCACCACTGGAAATCACCACCACCTCAGGTTTTGTGGCTCTAACCCTGCCAGGACCTGTCACCTGTCTATCATGGCGAGTCCACTGTGTTCTTAAAGTGCCCTGGACATGACAGTCCCTGCAAAGACCCTGCAGACCCTGAAGAGACCACCTGTGATCTGGGAGATGTTTAATGTTGAAGCAGGATCATCTGGTGTAGCGGGTTTAAATGATGCTGGTTCTGCTGGTGAAGAGCTTCCAATGCAAGGAAGAAGAAGCTCAACGTTCACTGATCGTCACATGACCTTCAGCAGCAGATATTTCAGTGAGCAGATCCAAGTGAAGATCAAAGGTCAGGACTTTTCTCATAAATCAGGTAAGAACTCTCACAGACCCTACACCAAAACACGACAAAGACCTGCACCTTCTACAGAGCTGCTGTGGTGTGGCTCTCACCTTGGTCAAACACTGGGGGTGTTCCTCATGAAGGGCGAGGTGGAGCAGGTGAGAAATGGTGCTCTGCTCCAGCCACTGAGGCATCCTCTTTGGGTCCTCCTCCTTCAGCTTCAGCAGGAGGCTCCCCACAGCCATGTCCCTCACTTCATAATGTGGACACCTCAGAAGGTTCTCCAGGATTTGGTCTGCCAGCTGGGAGCTCTGCCACAGTTCAGGGATCTGAACACTGGCGCTGAGGGCAATCTGGGACAGGCTGAGCAGGTACTGAGTACTGCCCGGCCCAGAGACAGCAGGAAGATCAGAGGTGAGAAGTTCTGAGGCCATCAGGACCAGAAGAGCATTCTGACGAAGAGAGTTGATCTCAGCATCTGGGAACCAGATGAAAGTTCACGTTAGCTGAAAAAAATGCTCTGAGAGAAAAATTACCCTGATGCTGCTCAACAATCCAGGAAGAACATCTGACCAGGTGGAGTCAGGTCCTTTGAACAGGTGTCTGTCCTCAACTGTTGACTATGTTCCTGACTATTGATGATGTTTCTGACTGTTGACGATGGTTCTGACCATTGACATTAAAAACGTTACTAGAACCTCCTTCTTCCACCTGCGTAATATCACTAACATTAGAAACATCTTATCTAAAAATGATGCAGAAAAACTGGTCCATGCATTTGTCACGTCTAGACTGGACTATTGCAATGGTTTATTATCTGGGTGTCCAAATACTTCTTTAAAACGTCTTCAGTTGTTCCAAAATGCTGCTGCCAGAGTCTTAACTGGAGTTACTGGGAGAGATCATATCTCTCCAGTTTTAGCTTCTCTCCATTGGCTCCCTGTCAAATCCAGAATAGAATTCAAAATCTGACTTCTAACCTACAAAGCTCTCAACAACCTGGCT
>NW_023629693.1:0-1871 GCF_014905685.2 Nematolebias whitei | reverse complement strand
TGAATGAAATCATCAAATCTTAGCCAAAAATTGGTTCATAAATATGGAGAAAAAACACAAGTCATTTCGGTGTATAAGTCGCAGGACATGCAAATTATGCAAAAACTGCGACATATATGCCGAAAAATATGATATATAGAGCCAATTCACGAATCTCAGAGCACTGAACAGAAACATTCATATGAAAGTAAGTCAATAACATGATTTATCTGATGATTAGAAATTACCTCATTTAACACTTTAAAGGCAGGCTGTTGTCAGAATAACTGAAGAGTTCAAATTCTTCAGAATCAATCAATCCATCAATCAGTCAATTTTTCTCTTATGCAACTTGTGGGTGTAAGAGTACCACTGCCTGCAGCTCCTCGTCCAAGATGGCTGCTGATTGTCTACAGCTGATGGCCATCAACTTGATGGGGATCATTTTCTACTTAAGGCTGCAGCTCAGTGTTACTCTTCGCTGGAGCATTGACCATCAGTGGTATTTGTACCTCCGGCCTGTATGTTTACATTAAATAAATCTACTTACCTGCCTTTCTTGTCCTCAGCGATCCTGCCTCCTCGGTCCTGGTTCCCTTGGTTCTGCCCTGGTTCTCCTCGTACCTAATCCTGATTCTCCTCATGCCTGGTCCTGGTTCTCCTCGTGTCTTGCCTGCCACCAGTTGCCAGCCTCCCTTGTCCTGTTGGATCCTTGGCCTTGTCTTCCTCTGGAGCTCTTCCATAGATTTGGATTTGGACCCAAAGACATCTTCAAACCTGTAAGAGAAACATCATCACGTTAATATTGCCTATTACCCTACCGGCCTCCTCAAACCATCTCCTTCCTCTTCCAGGAGCTGCAGCGAAGCAACTGTCTATTATCCACTGTAAATAATACACACCGTTACTTTTGTACCCACCTGCGTTTGTCTTGTTCCGGGTCTCATACAACTCTGGGTTCCCCGAGTCATAACAGTGGGATGTTAAACGTGTAAATATTCAGACATGTGTCTGCATGTAGTCTTACCCATCCTCTTCTACAAGTGGCATATTTCTTTTTTATGTTTGCGAAAACTAAAAGTCACCTGGCGGGAGTGAATCTTTTTCTGATTCAAACCTAACTTTATCTGCTTTCATGTTTGTATTTTTTAATTAAATTTGAAGCCAGAACTCTGAATACAAAGACTTACTGATAGCGTCATCAAACTTTGTGAAATGGTTTGAAGGTGATGCTTTCTTCTCTGCAACTGATCTGTCTCTGAATGTCAATGAAAGTTTGCAAACACTTTAATTACTTTTATTTATCTGCACACAAACTGCGATTGTGCTGCATCCTTATCATTATCGCCTCAGCTCATGCGAAACTCTGAAGCATTGTTGAGTAAATCCTGTCCATGTGGATGAGTTTTAATAGTGATTTTTTTTTACATTGAAAACATGAACTTTAATAAATCTTAACTTTTATATTACATATATATGTTGCATATTTTATAGAATGTTTTTCTATCAGATCATGAAATTAATTTCATGCATGACTAAAATGGTTTGCACAATAGAATTTTGAATACAGTTTGAGTAGATGTTTATATCACGGGGCTTGAGCTGTTAGGTGTCAGCACGATGACTCCACCACTTTCTAAATACTTGTGCCTTATTGAATAAACAAGGTAAGTGACTCTGACTGTGGAAAACTTATTGAGTTTCTTTTTGGATTACAAACTTATTGATGTTGAAAGCAATTTTCTTTGCTAAATACTGGACAAGCTATTCACTTTTAAAGTGTGAAAATTGTGATAGAAAAATAACCGTAATTTTCACTGTATACGTTGTAGTTTTTTGCATAAATTAGCATTCCTGCGACTTATACAGCAAAGCTATGTATTTATGTTATA
>NW_023629692.1:0-1871 GCF_014905685.2 Nematolebias whitei | reverse complement strand
TTTAAGAGACTGAGCTGAATACAGGTCCTCAGACTGAGGAAGTCTCTCGGATGAGAGACGAAACGTTTTTACATTTTTTTGTTGATTTGCTTTGTTTTGTTTTTTTGAATGTCTAGAGGACCAGATTTAACTTTTTTAGAAGTACCATTATGTTGAACACATTGCCTCTGGTCTGAAAGATAGTTAGAGAACCAACCAATGGTGTGTTCTAAGAAACCGATTTCTGAGAGTTTATGACACAAGATGTTATGATCCACAGTGTCAAAAGCTTTAGACAGGTCTAAGAAAAGTGCAGCACAATAATCCTTAGCATCCAGTGCTTCAACAACATCATTAAGAACCTTCAGTGAAGCAGTGGTTGTGCTGTGTTGTTTCCTGAAACCAGATTGATGTGGAGGTAAGATGTTAAATGAGTCCAGATAATTTTTGATTTGAGAGTTTATCAGTTTTTCTAGAACCTTGGCTAAAATGCAGAGTTTAGAGATTGGTCGACAGTTGTTCAGTGAGGTGGGGTCACCCCCCTTCAGCAAAGGAAGAACAAAGGCTGTTTTCCAAGTGCCTGGGATAGAGTTTTGTCTTATGGAGAGATTGAAGATGTGGGTCACAGGGACTGTGATGATATGAGCAGCCAGCCTTAAGAAATAAGGTGGAAGTCCATCTGGACCTGCAGATTTTTTAGGGTCAAGATCTTTTAACAGTTTATTGACCTCACTGACTGAGAATGGGGAAAAAGAGAAGCTGTGATTAACTGAGGATTGACTTGTAGGAGGGATTTGATTTATAGAAGTTTGGTTATTAGGGGAAGTGGCTCATCTTCCATTAGTAACTGTGTCAAATAAAGAACTAGAAGCAACAAAATGTTTGTTGAAACAGTTCAGGATCTCGTGCTTATTTGACACAGGAACAGAGTTAACGAGAAGTTGTGATGGGAGGTCAGATTGGGTGGTGCCAGAGAGAGATTTGATGGTTTTCCAGAATCTGTTAGTGTCATTTAGATTTTTGGAGGTCTGAGATAAGAAATAGTTGCGTTTTGCTGCTTTGACAGCAGTTGTGCATTTATTCCTCATCTGTCGAAAACTCAAACAATCAGTGTCTGAGTCAGATTTTCTCGCTGTGGCCCAAAGATGGTCTCTCCTGTGCAGGAGGTCAGCTAGCTCTGGAGTAAACCAGGGGCTGTCTCGTCCCTTTATTCTGAACTGACGAAAAGGAGCATGTTTGTTCACAAAATAAATGAAACTATTATGAAAATAGTTCCAAGTGGATTTCACGTCATCAGTTAACAGAATACGATGCCAGTCAAAGTGAGACAGATCCCAGAGGCAGGGGCGCAACTACATATTTTTGAGGTGGATGCGAACACATCATCGGCGCCCCCCCCACCCGCTCCTTTTTACTTGCCGCCTCATACAGCTTAGTCATGCACTTAGAAAATACAGTAGTAATATTACAGATTTTTTTAATGTTACATATTATATCAGGTGATCATTTCAATCATAAACAAATAAGAAGTTTTATAAAGTACAAATATATAACAGTAGTGGTACTCAGTCAGTGCTCAACATTTTATGTAGCAGAAATATGACATCTTAACAGCCTGGAGTCCATGTCAGAGTTTTAACATTTATGACATTTAAACTGTTACATTCCGTGACTTTGCATTTGCCCATTTGTTAAGTATAACATCAAATGAAATAGACCGTGCCACACTGTTTTCAATAGAGATCACTGCTAACTGGGACAAGCGATCATTGCTCATATTTGAACGAAGGTATGTTTTGATGAGCTTCAGCTTGCTAAATGATCTCTCTGCAGATGCAACTGTCAGAGGCATGGTTAAAAATACTCTAAGGGCTACTGTCAAATTTGGAAAT
>NW_023629691.1:1227-1871 GCF_014905685.2 Nematolebias whitei | reverse complement strand
ATGAGGAGCAGCAGAAGTGGAAGATCAAGGTCTCGGAGCCTGGAGGAGCAGTGGAAAAGGATGATCGATGTCTCAGAGCCTGGATGAGCATTGGAAGTGGACGGTCAAGGCCAGACGATAAAGGTGACAGAACCTGGGAGAGTAGTGGAAGTGGAAGATCAAGGTCTCCAAGCAAGGAAGAGCAAGGAAGAGCAATGGAAGTGTCTCGGAAACTGGGAGTGCACTAGAAGTGGAAGATTGAGGTATCAGAACGTGGAGGAGCAGTGGAAGTTAAAGATCGACGTCTCAGATCCTGGATGAGCATTGTAAGTGGAAGGTCAAGGCCTAGAAGCCTGGAGGAGCAAGGGAAGTGGAAGATGGAGGTCTCAGTGCCTGGAGGAGCAGTGGACGTTGACGATTGAGGTCTCGGAGCCAGTAGGAGCAGTGGAAGTAGAAGATCGAGGTCTCAGGGAGAGCAGTGGAAGTGAAAGATCGAGGTCTCAGAGCCTGGAGGAGCAGTGGAAGTGGAAGATCGAGGTCTTAGAGCTTGCAGGAGCAATGGAAGTGTCTCATGGGGCGTAGGAAAGCAGTGGAAGTGGAAGAACAAGGTCTACGATGCTGGAGAAGCCCTGGAAGTGGATGATCGAGGTCTCAGAGCCTGGGAG
>NW_023629691.1:0-1127 GCF_014905685.2 Nematolebias whitei | reverse complement strand
GGAAAATGGAGGTCTCAGTGCCTGGAGGAGCAGTGGACGTTGACGATTGAGGTCTCGGAGCCAGTAGGAGCAGTGGAAGTGGAAGATCAAGGTCTTGGAACCTAGAGGAGCAGTGGAAGGGGCTCAGAGCCTGGGAGAGCAGTGGAAGTAGAAGATCGAGGTCTCATGGAGAGCAGTGGAAGTGAAAGATCGAGGTCTCAGAGCTTGGAGGAGCAGTGGAAGTGGAAGATCGAGGTCTTAGAGCTTGCAGGAGCAATGGAAATGTCTCATGGGGCGTAGGAAAGCAGTGGAAGTGGAAGATCAAGGTCTACAATCCTGGAGAAGCCCTGGAAGTGGATGATCGAGGTCTCAGAGCCTGGGAGAGCAATGGAATTGGAAGATCAATGTCTCAGAGCCTGGGAGAGCAGTGGAAGTGGAAGATCGAGGTCTCAGAGCATGGGAAAGCAGTGGAAGTGGAAGATAGAGGTCTTGGAGCCTGGAGGAGCAATGGAAGTGTATTGGAGCTTGGGAGAGCAGTGGAAGTGGAAGAACGAGGTCTCAGAGCCTGGAGGAGCAGTGGAAGTGGATGATCAAAGTCTCGGAGCCTGGGAGAGCAATTGAAGTGGAAGATCAAGGTCTCAGAGCCTGGGAGAGCAGTGGAAGTGTAAGATGGAGGACTCGGAGTCTGGGAGAGTAGTGAAAGTTGAATATAAAGGTCTCGGAGCCTGGGAGAGCTGTAGAAGTGGAATTTTGATGTCTCAGAGCCTGTAGGAGCAGTGGAAGTAGAAGATTGAGGTATCGGAGCAAGGAGGAGCAGTGAAAGTGGAAGATCAAGGTCTCGGAGCCTGGAAGAGCAGTGGAAGTGGAAGATCGAGGCCTCAAAGCCTTGGAGAGCAGTGGAAGTTGAAGATCAAAGTCTCAGAGCCTGGTGAAGCAGTGAAAGTAGAAGAATGAGGTCTCAGAGCCTGGAGGAGCAATGGAATTGTCTCGGAGCTTGGGAGAGTAGTGGAAATGGAAAATCGACGTCTCAGAGCCTGAAAGAGCAGTAGATGAGGAAGATTGAGGTCTCAGAGCCTGGAGGAGCTGTGGAAGTTATAGATTGATGTCTCTGAGCCATGAGGAGCAGCAGAAGTGGAAGATCAAGGTCT
>NW_023629690.1:0-1871 GCF_014905685.2 Nematolebias whitei | reverse complement strand
TCCACGAAGTCTGAAGTTTTCCAACAATCTTTCTGTCTGTTTTTAAACAATCCTTGACTTTCCATAACACCTTACATCACAAACCACACCTCTGTTCTGGTCCATCGACCAATCAAAAAGCTCTCAAATGACCCGGAAGTCGAACCCATTTAAATGTGGCAACTTCCCGGTTCTCTCGGAGTGTTGTCGAAGAGAGACAAGATGAGTAGAGCTTGAAAGTTTTTCCTGGAGAAGAGTTCCAGAGTTTAACTCTCTGAAGAGAGTTAAAGAGTTCAGAGTTCTTGGATGCTAACGCAGGGGTCCAGGATGCTTCTATTGGAATCCAGAATCCAGAGACGACCTTGGGGATTATAACTTCTGTTTGGATAACCTCACACGACTCCTAAGGGTTTGGCTGTCCTCACGGAGACGCTGAAAGAGTCAGAAGGGAACTCTACACCGACGCTGATTATCATCTGCCAGGTAAAAGTTCTAGTTCGACCAAGCGTACCGTGGGCCAAGCTTATTCTCCAAAGAGCGTGTTGTTCTGGTACCACAGATAAATTCCTTCACACATCTCTCTGTAAGATAAATCTCCATTTTCCATCTTAAACTCTCCTTTCTCCTAAAATCATTACAGATATTTTTAGAAATGTCTGAAGCAAAGTTTCTCAATCACCGTCGTGTGAATTGATGTCTGCCGTTTTAGCTGAAAAGTGAAAACAATCACCGTATTGTTCTCACTTCCTGGAAAACTATGCTGTTGTTATTTTCATATTCTACCAAATTAATATAAACAGTGGCTGTAAAACGCTTTATTCTGTTTATACTACAATATTGGTGGCCCGTCACGTGTTCATAAATGACTGTGTATTCGTGTAAAGATTGATTTTACATGTTGGCATGAAGAAAAATAACAGTTTGTCAGCTGTGCTTGAACGCAGCGTGCTGGAGCTGCCGCTTGGGGAAACGCTGCATGTTTAAGCGTGTTGGGCTGTGAGGCTCAGGAAGCTCACAGAAATACTGTAGCTAGTGATGTTTTGAAAGCTGAAATAGTGTCATTGAGCCTTTTTAAAGCTGAAAGTGTACGCTGTTATGTGTAGCTAAGCTGGTTTTGAGCTGTGGAAACGCTTTATTCTGTTTAAACCGTGTTCCAGACGCTGATCTGGGTCTGGCTCGGTTCTGAAAAGGTTCGGACGAGTTGTTTAAATAGCTAGAAAGACGTTTTTGAGACCGGAGTAGCAGACTCCGTGCAACTCAGAATTGATTCGTTACAATTTTAACAGAAAAAAGTGCATTTTGACAGTTTAAAAGACTAAAAATTGACGAACTATTTCAGGCTAAATCTAACATGCTAGTTGCTAAAAACGCTTCGTGATTGGTTGAATTTGCTGCTGTGGAGCGCTCTGATTTGCTGAGAAAGTGAATGACGTGCCTACGTCATTTCCTCTCACCCCCGTGCTGCTCTGTCATTGGTGATTTCAGTCACGTGACCCGGAAATGAAAGCTCGTTTTCATAGGGAAATAAAATCTGCTTTTTAAAGCTGAAAAGCGCTTTAAAGTGTATTTTGATACGCTGGTTAAGTTCTTCGAAGCATACTCGCTGAAATTTTGCCACGTTAGAGTTTAAAATCTGTCATTAAATGATGTTTTTGAACAACGCTAGCGATGCTAATTTTAAGCTAACAGCTAACGACCGGATGAGTGACGTGTCACGTCACTTCCTCCATGTCGGAAATGAGCTTTGCCGTGCTTAAAATCACTAAATAAAGCTGCCATATGTCCCAGAAAACTCATGTTTCATGCTAAAAAGTCGTGCTTGTTGAAACAACGCCACGTTTACGCTTAAATTCGTTCAGAAATGTTGATTTTAACCGAGTTTAGCCGAAGCT
>NW_023629689.1:0-1871 GCF_014905685.2 Nematolebias whitei | reverse complement strand
CTATACCATACCAATTTATTTATAGAGCACTTAAAACAGCAACAAGGCCAACCAAAGTGCTGTACAAAAGAAAACAAACATGCACAGCAGACAGGAAAACATAAAATAAAAATACAGATACAAATAGCAGCAGAAGCTAACTAAAATTTTGTTAAAAAAAAACTGTAGTATGCTTTTTTATAACTGTTTATTGTTGTTGCTGTTGTCCATTGTTGTCATCTTTCTTTGTTGAAATCAGGTCTCACTTGTAAATGAGTCCTCGAGGCTCAATGGGATTTACCTGTATAAATAAAGGTTGATTGAAAATGGCCAACAGTGTAGAGTACAGACAGGACCAAAACAAATCACACCGTGTTAAAGGCAAGAGAATAGAAGTGGGTCTTCAAGCGAGACTTAAAGACTGAGAGTGTGGGAGCCTGCCGGACACTCAGTGACAACTCATTCCACAGTCGTGGACCTGCAACACAGAAAGCCCAGTCTCCTCTGAGCTTACGACGGGTTTCTGGGACTGGGAGAAGCATCTGGTCTGCTGACCTCAGAGAGGGCGGTGGGACATATGGCTGCAGAAGATCAGTGAGATAGGATGGGGCAGAACTGTTCAGTGATTTAAAAACACACATGAGAATTTTGAATTGGATCCGAAGGTGAATGGGTAGCCAGTGCAGGGAGGCCAAAACTGGCGTGATGTGCTCTCTATAGCCTGTACCTGTTAAAAATTGGGCTGCAGCATTTTGGACCAGTTGTAGACGTGCAATGGAGGACTGACTGATTCCAAACAGAAGTGAATTGCAGTAATCAAGCCTAGATTTTATGAAGTCGTGGATCACTGTCTCAAGGTTCTTTTTGGAGAGTATAGGCTTCAGCTTAGACAGCCGTCTCAGCTGAAAAAACAGGATTTGAACATCATGTTTATGTGACTGTTGAGTTTTAAGGATGGGTCCATTATCACCCCCAGATTAGTGACCTTTTGTCTCTCTAGCGGGGCTAGAGAGAAAAGGTCAATGCCATGGTTCATGAGTGAGCCACTGGGATGGAACAGCATCACTTCAGACTTCTTCTCATTGAAGCTTAAGAAGTTTAAAGCCATCCAGTCCCTGATGTCAGCCAGGCAGTCAAGAAAAGGCTGAATAGAGCGTGTGCCTCTGTGCCTCAGGGGGAAGTAAATTTGGCAATCATCGGCGTAGAAATGAAAGGGTATGCTGTGTTTGCGGAAAATAGCACCTAGTGGCAGCAGGTATAAAGAAAAGAGAAGGGGACCGAGGATGGACCCCTGTGGTACCCCCCACTGGAGCGCTGTTGATGCAGAACTAAAATCTTTGATATTGACACAGAAGGTTCTGTCAGAGAGGTAGGACCCAAACCATTTAAGGGCTGACCCTGTGATGCCCACCCACTGCTCCAGTCTAGAAATGAGGATCTTGTGGTCGATGGTGTCAAAAGCAGATGTAAGGTCCAATAGGACAAGCAGCACAGAATCACCTGC
Source organism: Nematolebias whitei (assembly GCF_014905685.2). NCBI lineage: Eukaryota > Metazoa > Chordata > Actinopteri > Cyprinodontiformes > Rivulidae > Nematolebias > Nematolebias whitei. The sequence continues at coordinate 388 of NW_023629689.1, read as the reverse complement.
ATCTGTGGATATGAAAATGGCATTAAAAACCTTCAGTAGAGCAGTTTCAGTGCTATTGAGAGATTTGAAGCCAGATTGGAATAACTCTAGAATAGCGTGATCTCCCAATAACTGTTTCAACTGAGACTCCACAATTTTTTCCAGTAGTTTAGAGGTGAATGGGAGTCTGGAGACAGGCCGGAAGTTGGACATGACTGAGGGGTCAAGGTTAGGTTTTTTCAGGAAGGGATGGACAGCAGCATGTTTAAAAGTTTTTGGCACCACACCTGAGGATAAACTGCTATTCAGAATAGCGAGAATAAAAGGACCTAGGGTAGGAAAAACTTCCTTTAGTAGTCGAGGGGGGACCACATCAAAGGGGGAACCAGATGGCTTCATGGTGCACATT
>NW_023629688.1:0-1872 GCF_014905685.2 Nematolebias whitei | reverse complement strand
CAGCAGCTTTTGATACTGTAGACCATCAGGTCCTAATCACTCGTTTGGCTCAGCAGGTTGGCCTTCAGGGTGTTGTGCTCGAGTGGTTTAATTCCTATTTAACAGACAGAACTTTCTCTGTTATGATTGGTGATCTGTCCTCTTCTTCAGTCTCTTTGACCTCTGGCGTACCGCAGGGATCCATTCTGGGGCCTGTTCTCTTCTCACTTTACATGCTACCATTAGGACCCATCATTGCATGCCATAATCTGTCTTTTCATCTGTATGCAGATGATCTACAAATCTATCTGCCGGTCACTCCCAGTTCCTCACTCAGTTTAAACTCTGTTGCCAGCTGCTTAACGACATTAAGCACTGGCTGTCTCAGAATTTTCTCCACCTCAATAACGATAAAACTGAATGGATTTTATTTGGTGCTTCCAGTAACTCATGCAACATCTCTCCCAGTCTAGGTTTTCTGCTCCCCCACGCCAACCAGGTGGTAAAAAATCAAGGAGTGGAGCTTGACTGTAACTTAAAGTTAGATAAACAGATCAGTTCTGTTGTGAAAACCAGCTTCTTTCAGCTCCGTCTGCTTTCTAAAGTAAAATCACTCCTTAGCCGTAGTGATCTGGAGAAGGCCATCCATGCCTTTGTGAGCTCTAGGCTTGATTACTGTAATGCCTTATATGTGGGTATTAATCAATCTTCTATCTCCCGTTTACAGCTTGTACAAAACTCTGCTGCTCGCTTGTTGACTAACGCACGCAAATATGAACACATCACTCCTGTCCTTTCTTCTTTACACTGGCTCCCAGTTCAGTTTAGGATACAGTTCAAGCTGCTGCTGTTCGTTTTTAAAGCTTTGAATGGCCTTGGACCACCTTATATTTCAGAACTTTTTGAAAGTCCACCAGCCCATCAGAACTTTACGGTCTGCTGGTCAAAATCTGCTGGTGGTGCCACGCTCAAGGTGCAAACAATGGGAGGACCTGTCCTTTTCTGTTGCAGGACAAACATCCTGGAATACTCTTCACTATGAGCTGCGTGCCATCTCTGATCTGGTTCTGTTCAAAGCCAAACTGAAAACGTACTTATTTAAAAGGGCTTTTAATGTTTAACTATTAGTAGTTTAGTATTTAGTATTTATTTATTTATTTTATCTCTTTTACCTTCTTTTATTCTCGCTGTGTTTTTAATTTGCACTGATTTATTGTGTCCTGTTTTTAATCTTGTTTTGTTTTGTGAAGCACCTTGGTCAGTGCAAGGCGTTGTTGGAAGGTGCTATAGAAATAAAGTTTATTATTATCATTATTAAAGGACAGCTCAGGAAACCCAAGCCAACACTAACTATAGGATTTAGCAAAAAGGAAAGTCTTAAGCCTAGTTTTAAAACTGGATAATGCGTCAGCCCCACGGACAGAGATTGGAAGTTGGTTTCACAAGAGAGGAGCCTGATAACTGAAGGATCTGCCTCCCATTCTGTTTTTGTAAATTCTAGGAACCACAAGTAAACCTGCAGTCTAAGAGCAAAGTGCTCTGTTAGGAAAATATGGAACAATAAGACTTGTAATATAAGATGGAGCTATGTTGTTGAGAGCTTTGTAGTTAAAACAATCTTAACAAACACAAAAATGACTCAAACTTTGTCATTTCTCAACATCAGATGATTTGAATCTAAAACTCTGACATGAAAGGCAGCGGGGGATATTTTTCTCTTTTGCTTGTTCATTTGAAGGTTTCCTGTCTCCTCGTTTGTCAGAATCAATCTGTCACAAACATTCAGACTTCACTGGTTCTGTGGTGTCAAATTTCCCATGGACCTTGAACTAAACTTCTAGTGAAGACTGAAAGAAAGCAGCACACCATGATGTTCTCTTCTGTTCAGAGGAT
>NW_023629687.1:0-1872 GCF_014905685.2 Nematolebias whitei | reverse complement strand
TATATATATATATATATATATATATATATATATATATATATATATATGTATATATATATATATATATATATATATGTGCTACATAATGAATTTCAACAACAGAAGCATCCAATAAAATAAACCTGCTATAAAGTGACATTGTCATTTTTCATTTCAAAGACAACCGTAAAACAAATAACCACAGAAAAACCAAAGACTAAGCTTTTACAAAGAGCCTCTGTCATTTGTCCAACTTAATTCCACTGCATTAAGGGTTTCAACACTCCTTGACACAATCACACTGATAAAATGAAACCCAAGACACAATGTTTTTAAATGAGGCCATGTGAGTAGCAGATTATTTACAAAGTAGAAGTTTCGATCGGAACAGCTGTTTTTTGTTTATTAAATACAGCGTGCCCCACCCACCTGCACGTCTAAGCTGACATATCCGAGCGAGTTTTATTTCGCTTCACCACCTGTTTTTTGAAAAAGGGGTTATTGATTAAATAATCCACCTCGTTTATGCTAATATTGCTCGCCATCGTGTCTACAAACCACGCCCACATACACTCACGCTGAGGCAGGTTATTGTACGTCCATCCTCATTGGATGAATCCTGTAGCCGTGGGCTGACCCTGGGCTGAACAAAATTAGCCCCAATGAGCCACAAACTGAGGGGGCGTGGCAAGATGTCTGTCAATCATTCTGAACCATGACGGAACAGTAACAGAACGGGGCTGTCAGAATTTAGCCCTTTGGAACGACCCTGGGATTTTCCCAGTTGGTTTGACACCAGTTTTGTTGTAAATTGAACAAAATGTGACATTACTCTTCCTGCATCTGGAGGTGTAGATGTCTGTGATGGTGGGGAGGCTGACTCCAACAGACGTCTGTGCAGCCTTCACCACTCTCTGCAAAGCTTTTTTCCTGCTGCTGTGCAGCCTCCATGCCACATGTTGATGCTGGAGCACAGGATGATCTCCACTGCACAAGAAAACAGAAAGCAGAATACAACATTAAAAAAATGCTGTCAAAAACATACAAAAATACAAAAGAAGCAGAATACACAAATTTGGAAAAAGACAATATGCACAAGGTGGTAAGGATTACTACCTTTGTGTAAAATCTAAAAAAGTTAAATCTGGTCCTCTGGACATTCAAAAAAGCAAAACAACAAAAAAATGTAGAAACGTTTCGTCTCTCATCCGAGAGACTTCCTCAGTCTGAGGTGCTGTATTCAGTTCAGTCTCTTAAATAGCACCTTCTCAAGAGTGGATCAACCAGTTTTGCTGCTGACAACCAAAACCAGCTGATCACATGCTCAAGAAGGACCATCAGCCTAACAATGGATTATTAGCACACTGATGGCTGTTTACTGTTCACAGAGGGCTGAGTGATACTAGCAATCACAGCATTGTAAGAGGGGGACAATTGAACACGTAGGCTTCCACCCCGTTTAACGATGGACGGTTTCTTTTCACAAAGATGGCCTCCTTTACTCCTCTCTCAAACCATTTTTCCTCTCTATCCAGGATGTGCACATCTTCATCCCTGAAAGAGTGACCGCTGGCCTGGAGATGAGTGTAGACCACGGTCTACACTCATCTCTCTACTCATCTACTCTCTCGGATGAGAGACGAAACGTTTCTACATTTTTTTGTTGTTTTGCTTTGTTTTGTTTTTTTGAATGTCCAGAGGACCAGATTTAATTTTTTTAGATTTTTCTACCTGGATTATTGAGCATGCATCAGGATACTACCTTAGTGATTAACCTATTTATTGGTTCTGTACATTGATAGGTTCTAATATCCTCATAGGTTCTATATATCTATATCTATAGGTTCTATATATCTATGCATACAGTATATGTATACACACACATGTATATAT
>NW_023629686.1:1270-1872 GCF_014905685.2 Nematolebias whitei | reverse complement strand
TTTTTTAAAAAAAGTTTCTAACTTTTATTTTGTACCTTTTTATAAGGAATTACCAGTGAATAAAGTTTTTTGGTAAATGCCTGTCTGCATAAATACCTTAATTACTTTTTAAATGCAAGATAACAGTGATTATTCAACTTGAAGAACGTTTATTAACTCAAAATTCGTCTTACAGAAAATAAACACGTTTACTTCTACTCAAAATGACCTAAAACATATTGAACCTGTGATATCAAGTTTCAACAGGAGGTGGCAGCATGACCTTATTTATTTTAACTCAGACACTGTTAGTGTTGTCCAGTAGGAGTCGCTATGACTTCCTGTGGCATCCGGTCGTTAGCTGTTAGCTTAAGATTAGCATCGGCTAGACCCGGTTAAAACCAACATTTCTGAACAGATTTTTTACTCAAACGTGGCAAAATTTTAGCAATTAGACTTCGAAGATACGGAGCAGCGTATCAGAATCAACTTTAAAGCGTTTTTCAACTTTAAAAAAGCAGATCTTAAGCACAGAGAAGGTTCGGTGCAACCGAACTTATTTCCGGGTCACGTGACTGAATCCACCAATGACAGAGCAACAACGGGGTCAGAGGAAGTGCCGT
>NW_023629686.1:0-1170 GCF_014905685.2 Nematolebias whitei | reverse complement strand
TTGAACAACGCTAGCGATGCTAATTTTAAGCACAGCGAAGGCTCCGGTTGCAACCGAGCTCATTTCCGACATGGAGGAAGTGACGTGACACGTCATTCATCCGGTCGTTAGCTGTTAGCTTAAAATTAGCATCGCTAGCGTTGTTCAAAAACATCATTTAATGACAGATTTTAAACTCTAACGTGGCAAAATTTTAGTAATTAGACTTCGAAGATACGGAGCAGCGTATCAGAATCAACTTTAAAGCGTTTTTTCAACTTTAAAAAAGCAGAATTTAAGCACAGAGAAGGTTCGGTGCAACCGAACTTATTTCCGGGTCACGTGACTGAATCCACCAATGACAGAGCAACAACGGGGTCAGAGGAAGTGACGTAGGCACGTCACTCACTCCTCAGCGACTCACAGCGTTCCAACTCAGCCGTTTTAAACCAATCACGGACCGTTTTTCCAACTAGCATGTTCGCTTTATCTGAACAAGTCCGTCAACTTTTCGTCTTTTAAACTTTCAAAATGCACCATTTTCTGCTACAACTGTCACGAATCAAGCTCTGAGCTGCCCGGAGTCGGCGCCCCGGCATTAAAAACATCTTTCCCACCATTTAAAACAACTCGTTCGATCTTTCTCAGAACCGAGCCGGAACCAGAACCGAACCTCCGTCCGGACCACAGTTTAAACAGAGTAAAGCGTTTCCACACAAACCCAGCTTAGTTACACATAACAGACGTACCATTTCAGCTTTCATAAAGACACATTGACTCTCAATTCTCAGCTTTCAAAACACCAGTAGCTGCTAACATTTCTGTTTCAGCTCAACACGCTGCGTTTACTCCAACCGCCGCAGCTTCAGCACGCTGCGTTTCAACACAGCTAACAATCTGCTATTTTTCATGCCAACACGTAAAATCAATCTTTACACGAATACACAGTCCATTTATGAAGCGTACGGGCCACCAGTATGTAGATGAACATATCCTGAGATATTCACCTGATTAAAACGGATTCTTTCATTTTTCTGGACTGAATATAAACGTGCATTGAATTTAATAAAATGTAATGTGAGACGTTATTTATCTTTGACCTATCAAAATGAATGTGGTCATTTATTTACAGAATCAAAGTTTAACATCAAACATTTACATTAATTTGGCAAAATATGAAAATAACAACAT
>NW_023629685.1:0-1872 GCF_014905685.2 Nematolebias whitei | reverse complement strand
TGTGCTGTGAATGTGTTTGAGGCATGTTCTCATGCTAAGACGCCCATAGAGGTGTTTCCTGGTGTAAAGGTTAAACCCCACTCCCTAGAACTGGAAGGATGGAGTGTATCGCCTCCACCTCCTAAAAAAGGTGAGAAAAAGCAGTCTTTTCAAACTAACAAACCGCGTCATGAAGGTGCACGCTGGGACAAAAAAGCTCCTCTTTCCGAGGATGAACGTGATTATCGTAAATGGGATGTGCGTAGGACGCAAAGATATGGGATCCAAGAGGACCCATATTATCAGGGGAAGTCCGAAAAGGAACCCCAAAAAGACGTACCTAACCGTCCCCCACCTCGGACGAAACGAACCGAGGCGAAAAAATCACAAAGGTTCCAGAAACAAGGCTCTACACCTCTGAGCTCGGAAGAGACAGAGAAACTACGCAGGTTTTTAGAAACTTTGAAACACACTGACACGGGAAACCAACCTGGAGCACTATGCAGTGATGTAATCATTATTACATCTGAGGGCGCGAATGACAACATCACAGATGTCGGTGGAACACACCAAGACGTTGTTGTTGCCTCCAACAACCCCTCATCGGATGAAGGGGGGGTAAACACACACACAAACGATGACGAGTCATCGCAAGCTGAACACTCAGAAACAGCTACTGCTGTGCTGACGGTTCAGACAAACCAAGATTACACAGACAAGGCTGAACGTGTGAAGAAACGTCAGAAAAAACCTAAGAGGTTTCTGTGTAACTTTATCAGAAGGGGGGTCGCCAAAAAGGCGTACCTGTCAGTGACACTCGAAGGTGTCCTCACACACGACACACTCCTGGATGGTGGGGCAGACATAACAATTGTCAGCTAAACTGTTCGAGGAGCTGAGGACAGCCACTGCCGGTGTTAACAGGATGATACCTCTCACTGAATGTGCTATAGAAATGCAGGGTCTCTCAGAGAAGAGGACAACCCTGACAGCTGTAGCAATGGTTCACATGCAGGTTGGCAGAATGACACTATACCACCCGGTACACGTGTCTCGTGTTGACTCATTCCCATTTTTGGTTGGCCAGGATTTTATAAATCGCTTCGACGCGATTATAGATTATGGTGATCAAACGATGTGGGCAAAGGTGAGCAAACCACTGCCAATAGATATGTCTCCGGAGTGTAACACAAACTGCCTAACAGCAGGTACCGCGGAAGGCGCAAAGGACTCCTCAGCCGAGGACACGAGCCCGGTGAGTACTCCTCTGAAATCATGTGAAACCAAAGAGACCCCCCACCCGATGGTCCAAACTCTGACCCAACAAGACAGCCTCCTCTGTGAGCTGGAGCAGTCAGAGTCCACCAAACACTACCTACCACTGGTGGTTAAAGGTGTAGAGATCCAAGGGTCCCACACCAACGGTGCTGTTCTGTCTTTGTGGACAGATAAATCAGCAATTAACCGAGCTTTCTATGAAACCTTGGTTCACAAACACGTTGGTCTAGAACTAATTAAAAAAGCTTTCCGCTTTCCATTAGTTCCCAATAGTTCACAGGTAATGACCGCAGAAGGAGTCATTAACCTAAACCTGAACTGGAACCAACGAGAACTGGTTCACCCGTTTCTCGTGATCCAAAACTTACCACATGCAACCTACATAGGCTCTGACATTTTGGTATGGTTGGGTGTCCATGTGGACACCATCAACAAGGTGCTGTGGTCCCTAAAACCAGTCACAAAGGATCCTCCTGTGCTAGACACAGCAAACCTTAAGGCTGGGCAGACCATTCCAGGGGCCTGCCAGGTTGCTAACAACCAAACCACCACAGTACCACCTCAGGTCATTAACCTAATGGTGCGAATCCACATCGTAGCTGGACAAGCTATTAG
>NW_023629684.1:0-1872 GCF_014905685.2 Nematolebias whitei | reverse complement strand
GGTAACGAGGTGGCCTTGACTTTATTAAAAACCTCCTTTAGGTCATGGTATTCTTTGGGAACCTTAGAAAGGTCTGGGTAGGTCTCTTCAATATTGTCCCTGGGCACAGAGGGAATAACCGCATCGAAAAGACAAGATGCTAAGCAGTTATCAGACCACCCCACGATCTCCTTCTGTTGCCAGTTGATGTGTGGGTTATGTTTTGAAAGCCATGTGGCCCCTAGGACAACAGGAGAATGTGGAGATTTGATAATAAAAAACTGTAAAGTCTCCTTGTGATTACCTCCTATGATTAATGTCACAGGTTCAGAAATTAATGAAGAGTCGTGAAGAGGGTGACCATCTAAGGCAACAATGGACAGTGGTCTGGGGGATTTTAACAGTTTTATTCCTAGCTCTCGGGCAAATTGAAGGTCCATGAACTCAGAATCAGCCCCTGAGTCGATGAGTACTTTTGTGGAGGTGCAGGTCTTACCAGGAGCGGACAGCTCAGCAGGAAAAGTGAAGGGTGAGGAGATTACAATGTTCTGGGTCTGACTCAGCAGGAGCCTCCTCTTCTCTGCTGAGTCTGGTCTTTTAACGGACAGTTGGAGATGTTGTGAGTATTTTGGCCACAGTAGAAACACAACCGATGTCGACGTCTCCTCTCCCGTTCCTCTGGGGTGAGGCGGCTGAGTCCAATCTGCATGGGCTCCTCTTGTGATGTTTCTGGTGGATGTGGTGGAGAGGGAGGTCCCAGGGTAAGTCGTCTGGGCACCTCTCTTGGTTCCTCGAGGGGTCTTGAAGTTCTGCTGACCCTTTCAGCTCGTTCCCGAGACCTCTCCATCAAGCGCAGATCCACCCTTGTCGCCAAATCCTCCAAGTCCTTCAGTGAGTCTGGGTATCGCTTGGTTGCCAGGTAGTCCTTGATCTCCTCGTTAAGTCCTCGGTAAAAAGAATCAGTTAAAGCCTCTTCATTCCATTTGCTACTAGCAGCCGTAGCGTGAAAATCAATAATATACTCAGTAACTCTTCGTTTACCTTGCTTCAATGTAAACAGTCTACGAGCAGCCTCTCTTTCTGGGAGGATGGGGTCAAAAACTCTACACAGCTCTTTAGAGAATTCAAGAAAAGAGTAGCAGTACCTTGAGTCTTTTTGCCATTCAGATGTTCCCCAAGACTTAGCCTTTCCAGACAGGAGGGACACGGTATACGCCACCTTCGCACGTTCAGAGGGGAAGGCTGAGGGCTGGAGCTGAAAATTAATTTCACATTGCGTTAAGAATGGTCGGCACTGGTCCGGTGTCCCTGAAAACAGTTCTGGTGGTGTCAAACGTGGTTCCCGGAGAGGTTTACTCGTGGTTCCAGTATGTGCATGACTGCCGACATGACTTGAGTCCTGAGGATCAGAGTGAGGAGTAAGAGTCTTAATCATGTTTATGATTTCGTGCATGCCGAACTTATTGATGGCACCTTCCACACCAGAGCGCCATTCTGAGCCCGGTGTAGGATCCATAATTTGGCCAGATCAATCTGTCAAGGATCTGATGGCAGAGGATCCCACACACAAACTCAGAATGGTTTTAAAATGTTTATTGAATGAATAAACAGCTTCTGATGATTCGGGTCCAGAGCTGGAACTGTGTCTAAAACGATACAGAGGAGAGGTTAGTGTTTTGACAGAATAACAACAGTTATCTGAATACAGACGGTCTGGAAAAACACTAACCTTTCTTGTTGTCGGGGGCTGCTCAGCAGAGACACAGAGCTGCAGGGACCAAGGAGAATCCAGAGGCATAGTCGAGGACGAGCAGAGTTCATTAACGGGATCCGAAAAGGCGACAGAACCAAAAGGGAGAGGCGAAGGCGAAATCCAAAAACGTGCAAAGGTCA
>NW_023629683.1:0-1873 GCF_014905685.2 Nematolebias whitei | reverse complement strand
ACAGAGTCCTGATGACTCCTAACTTGTGCTCCAAAGGGTGATGGGAGTCAAACTGCAAATACTGGTCTGTGTGGGTGGGTTTGCGAGGAAAAGATCTGCATTGATATGGACAGATTTTGTGTTTATATGCATACGCAGGGGGCAGCACGGTGGCGCAACTGGTAGAGCTGCTTCCTCTCAGCGAACAGGTCCCTGGTTCAAACCCCGGTCCAGGTGCCTTCTGGGTGGAGTTTGCATGTTCTCTCCGTGCATGCGTGGGTTTTCTCCGGGTACTCCGGTTTCCTCCCACAGACCAAAATCATGCATGTTAGGCTGATTGGTAACTCTAAATTGTCCCTAGGTGTGAGTGAGAGAGTGAATGATTGTTTGTCTCGTTTGTCTCCATGTAGCCCTGTGATGAACTTGCGACCCGTCCAGGGTGTACCCCGCCCCTCGCACAGTGATTGCTGGACATGGGCACCAGCGACCCCCGTGACCCAAAATGGAATAAACGGGTAAAGATAATGGATGGATGGATGGATGCATACGCAGGCGCTAGGGGGTGTTATAGCTCCCCCTGGAAAAATCATAGCACTCCCGTAGCACCCCCAAGAAAACATCAGATTATTTTCTTTTTCATCTAAGTTAATGGAGACGCTGTAAGCTCGACTTTCGTCGTAAACGATCAATTTGGCTGTTTGGAGTCACCATCAGAGAATGTCTTAGCGAGACTTTAAAAGGCAGAAACAACAATTTATGAGTTCTGCCTGACCCAAACTGTGGATCTGGACCTGGCCTGGAAGGCGGACTATCTCAGTTCCTCTTGGGATGTTATGAAAACAAAGATGCCCTGTCTGTCTCCTCACCACTCCCTTCCCCAAGGCCGTGGACATGTGACAGAACCTCAACTGAGCTGGATGATAACAAACACCTCTTATTGGCTGAGGGGGGCTCTGGACTATGCTAGGACCTTCCCTTAAAACTCAATGCCTTCACTGGTCTCATATGCATCATGTCTATTTATGTTGCTTTGCTGTGGTAGATCTTTTGATGCCTCAAACCGTGCCCTATCTAGGACAGTGTGTGAGAGATCTTTCTTTATACCTTCGCTCTTTATGTTTTCTTCCCCTTCCCCTCCTCTAAGCCTAAAAGTATTCTGAAAAGGATAAGAGACCGCGTTCTTAAAGAGCAGCAGCAACGTGCACTCTGCCCATCTTTCAGACAACTGTACGGACATTTTCTTGTTGTATCTCAGTACAATGATAATAAAGCTTATTCTAATTCTGAATATTCTTTAATATGTGGTTGTTGTGATATTTTCCTCACAAAACACAACTAATTTAAAAAAACAATAAATGATTATATTGAGTAAAAAAAAAAAAAAAAAAAACGATCTCGCAACAGAAAGTGAAATTCAATTTTCACTTCTGGACCTGAAGTTCCAGCAAACATTTGAAAAGTGCACAAAATGCAAAAATGGACCGTTTTCTGTTACCCAAATTGCCTAGAATGTAATCAAAGAAGGAGGATTGTTTTGGAAGCAGACTGCGACCAACAAATAAATAATAATTTGGAAGAAGGGGATCAAGCGTACTGCCATCCTTCCACATTTGCAGAGACTGCTAACGCTGGACAGCTGGAGGATCTAAGCAGAAGTCCTCAAGAAGGACCAAGACGACCACTTCTGCAAAATACCCGTCACACCCATTTGGATTGGAACAAAGAAGTTTTAGCAAAAGCTGTCTCAATCAATATTTGTGGTTGGAATACAACCTGGGTAGAGATGCAGTGTTTTGCTTTGCTTGTCTGCATTTTCTAAAAAGAGGGCACAGATTTCACAATAAGAAGCTGATTGTCCTGTTATGAAGACTCCTGATGGTGAGTGAATTGAGTT
>NW_023629682.1:0-1873 GCF_014905685.2 Nematolebias whitei | reverse complement strand
CTCTCTCTCTCTCTCTCTCTCTCTCTCTCTCTCTCTCTCTCTCTCTCTCTCTCTCATCTATATATATATATATATATAGATAGATATCTATATATAGATAGATATCTATATATCAATCTACATATATCTATATCTATCTACATATCTATCTATCTATCTATCTATCTACATATCTATCTATCTATCTATCTATCTACATATCTATCTACATATCTATCTATCTATCTATCTATCTACCTACCTACCTACCTACCTGCGGCTGTTCGACGTAATGTTTTTATGTTATGAGTGCTTATTGTATTTTTAGTTTATGTTTTTCTTAGTTCATATCTTAGATGTTATCATTGTTTTTCTTTTACATTTTATTGTTGGATGTAACTGGGACCCTGTGTACATAATTTCGTTCCACCACATGTACCACATGTGATGCAAACGACAATAAAGGATCTCTGACTCTGTAGTGCTTTCCACTGATGCAGTTCCCACACCACCCTGTGATGCAGCCTGTCAGCAGGCTCTCAATGGTGCACCTATAAAAGTTGGGGAGGATGCTGGTGTTCGTACCAAACTTCTTTAATCTTCTTAGGAAGTAGAGTCTTTGTCGGGCTTTCTTGGCCATAGTGTCTGTATGTAAAGCCCAGGACTAATCCCCGGCGCCCTGTCGGTGTTTGTTGAAATTGCTTGCATCATTAATAGATGCATTCGCCTGCAAAAGTTGTTCAAATGTAAGAAAATGAACAGAGAGCCATGCACAATGATCCAGATAGGGAAGATTTTCTGGAACATTTTTAACCTCTGCAGGTCTTCAGCCCCAGCTTGTGCTCCTACCCCATCACCACCACTGTCCCACTATGCAAGTCTTTTGTGATGTGCGCCTGTGTCCACTGGGGGCTACAATTAGCCCATCAAACCCATTCCAGCTGAGAATCCACACCGTCTTCCCAATCGCCTTTCCTGACTCTCCAAAGCCTGTCCTCCACCAAAGAGACAGGCAACTTGTAAGACTGGGGGAGGTAGCCTTTGAAGTGCCAAGTTTTGCAGAGGCCTCCCTTTTTGCTCATATCAAGGCTAAGAAGATAGAACAATTAAAATGTCAGAAGTGGCAGGCTGACATCCCAGTTTGCACTCGTGGGGGGATATGCCCACCTCTGAACTCAGGACACCAGCCTTTACAGGTGTGTGTGTGTGCATTTCTGGGGAGCTGCTCCTCAAAGTTGGAGCTGTCACTGGTGAAGCAGGGAGAAGTCACATGCATGTTTCAATATGTTTTTACGCCTGAGCTATAAATCTGTCATGTGGCTTCTCCTGGCCGGCCAGATTTCCGTCTGCGTCTGTCATTTATGAGCTTTCAACTTTGCAACAGCAGTGCAGCATTTCACAACTTTATCTGGCCTTGTGGTCCCATATTTAAACTTAAGTGTTTCGTATAAATCAATCAGACTTGACTAATTAAAATTTCTCTGTCTCCCTTAGGAGTTTAAGTAATTTATCAGTTTAATGTCATCAGCTGAATAATTTTAGGAGAGGGCAGAGGAAAAGCACTACCTTGGCTAAAGGTACATCCATTAAAGCAACAGTTCAGAATTTTTGAAGAGGGATTCTCCTAGAAATGGTACAATTTAATCAAATTATTTCTAAAGATATCACAATACACAAGTTTCAGTGTCAGTTTTTAAAACCTCCCCAGCTATGGTTCTGTGCCAAGAGACATTATGCAGTCTCCAAACCCTAAAGCCAAGCTCGCAACTAGAGATGTTCCGATCGATCAGCCACTGACATATATGTCTATATATATATCTATATATATATCTATATATCTATATATATCTATATCTATATATCTATATATATCTATATCTATATATCTATATAT
>NW_023629681.1:0-1873 GCF_014905685.2 Nematolebias whitei | reverse complement strand
TTAAAACCATTCTGAGTTTGTGTGTGGGATCCTCTGCCATCAGATCCTTGACACTTTTTGAAGATACAGTCCAGATATGTCACGATTCACGCCTGTCTGAGTTTATATTTTTGTCACTTTGTTCACTGCTTGGTGTCTGTGGATTTTCTCCTCTGCTATTCTTCTTATTTATATGTGTTTCTCTTTGGTTTTGAGACTTTTATTTCTGCAGCACTCTGTCTGTTTCTCTCTGCTGGCTGCATGATAGTTTAAATTTGTCTTTCCTTCACTTCACTCTGCACTGATTAGTTTTCATTAGCTGCACCTGTCGCTGCACCCTTTATAAACCTGGTCTGTCCACAGGGTGAGCGCCAGATAGTCGAAAACAGCTTGCCTGCCAATAGATATCCCGCGCTACTTTCCTTTATAGTCTCCTGTCCTTTCATAGTTTCCCTCCTTCCTTGTTTTGCCTGCCCTGCTCCTGTCTCTCCTCCCGGTCCTCGTATCCTCGCCTCTGTTCGCTGACTTCCTGGTTTTCGACTCCGGATCGTCTGACTTCGCCTCTCGCTTGCTCCTTTGGATATATTCTTCACCTGCTGGTTCTCGACCCACGCCTGCTCCTGACCTGCCTATCGCCCGCTCCTGCATGGTACTGTCGCATCTCAGCTCTCTGGTTTTGACCCTCGCCTGCACGACTACGCCTCCCGCCTCACGGATCGGGTACTGGTTCGGCGCCGCTGCGGATCAGCGCTTTTCATCCATCCATCCATCCTTGGGTTCAACGCTGCAGCCGGCTGACTCCCTTCACCGGGATCATTCCTCCTGCAGTGGGCACACCAGCTTGGAGCGACTCATTAATCCCACGCCCCCTTCAACCAGAGTAACGGTTAGTGGTCTCACCTTTTTGACATTTGCACCTGCTTCTGTCTCCCGCCTGGCCACTAACCGTACTCTACTTGTTTACAGACTCGTTCCAGCCCGAGCTCTTAGATCGACACCAGAACCAGTTCTTTCTTTGAGAAGCCAGACTCTCATTAATAAACTTTTATAATTCAGTTTCAAGTGTTTGTGGTGATTTTGGTCCAGTATTTGAAGGGGTTCGTTACAGAACTATCTGGCCAAAAATCATGGACCACTCACCATCTGCAGACTGGCGCTCTGGTGTCGAGGGCGCTATAAATAAATTAGAAACTGGTATGGAGGACATTGTCCGGATGTTAAGAACTATGACTCCTCAAACCACGAACCAGGACATGGGTAATTCATTTTCTGCCTCTGGGCCGGTACAGGAGCCTCGCCTCGCCCCTCCCGAACTGTTCTCAGGGGAACCCGATCAGTGCAGACCAGTTATTACTCAGTGTGAAATTCATTTCCAATTACAGCCATCATGTTTCACCACTGAGAAATCCAAGGTGGCATACGCCATTTCTCTCCTCTCTGGCAAGGCCAAGAGGTGGGGAACTGCGGAGTGGCAGCGCAACTCTCCCTTTTGTAACATTTTTCAGAACTTTGCCAAGGAGCTGTGTCGGGTGTTTGATCCAGTGCTGCCTGAGAGAGAAGCCGCCAGACGTCTGTTCTCTATCCGTCAAGGTAACCGCAGAGTAACAGACTACATAATAGACTTTCACTCTATCTCCTCAGGCAGTCATTGGAATGAGGAGGCACTGACTGATGCTTTCTATCGAGGACTAAATGACAACATTAAGGACGGGTTGGCTACTAAGAGATATCCAGATTCTCTACAGGACTTGGAGGACTTGGCCACCAGGGTGGACCTACGTTTGGCCGAACGGTCCAGGGAACGTGGATCTTATGCTCGCACGTCCACCCCGTTGGTTAGTGAACCTCTCCCGGAGACCAGAGCACCTAAATCACCTCCTACTTCTCCCTCTCT
>NW_023629680.1:1315-1874 GCF_014905685.2 Nematolebias whitei | reverse complement strand
CGCAGCAGAAGAGTCAGTCCCTGCCGCAGCAGAAGAGTCAGTCCCTGCCACCGCCGCTGCAGAGCTCCGGGCCTCTCCATCGTCTGCTGCAGCCAGCCCAGAGCCTGCAGCCAACACAGAGCCTGCAGCCAACACAGAGCCTACAGCCAGCACAGAGCCTACAGCCAACACAGAGCCTGCAGTCAGCCCAGAGCCTGCAGTCAGCCCAGAGCCTGCAGTCAGCCCAGAGCCTGCAGTCAGCCCAGAGCCTGCAGTCAGCCCAGAGCCTGCAGTCAGCCCAGAGCCTGCAGCCAGCCCAGAGCCTGCAGCCAGCCCAGAGCCTGCAGTCAGCACAGAGCCTGCAGCCAGCCCAGAGCCTGCAGTCAGCACAGAGCCTGCAGTCAGCACAGAGCCTGCAGCCAGCACAGAGCCTGCAGTCAGCCCAGAGCCTGCAGCCAGCATAGAGCCTGCAGCCAGCCCAGAGCTTGCAGCCAAGCCTCCAGTGGGTCCCAAGCCACCAGAGGGGTCGACGCTCTCAGCATCTCCAGAGGGGTCGACGCTCTCAGTATCTCCGGAGGGG
>NW_023629680.1:822-1215 GCF_014905685.2 Nematolebias whitei | reverse complement strand
CGCTCTCAGCATCTCCAGAGGGGTCGACGCTCTCAGCATCTCCGGAGGGGTCGGCGCTCTCGGCATCTCCAGGGGGGCCGTCTCCATGTTCGTCGCGCGCTGCGGTGCTCCAGAGTTCCAAGTCGTCTACGCCTCCGGACGCGGCCTCCAAGTCGTCTGCGCCGCCGGACGCGGCCTCCAAGTCGTCTACGCCGCCGGACGCGGCCTCCAAGGTTTCTACGCCGCCGGACGCGGCCTCCAAGGTTTCTGCGCCGCCTGACGCGGCCTCCAAGGTTTCTGCGCCGCCTGACGCGGCCTCCAAGGTTTCTACGCCGCCTGACGCGGCCTCCAAGGTTTCTACGCCGCCTGACGCGGCCTCCAAGGTTTCTACGCCGCCTGACGCGGCCTCCAAGG
>NW_023629680.1:0-722 GCF_014905685.2 Nematolebias whitei | reverse complement strand
CGCCGCCTGACGCGGCCTCCAAGGTTTCTACGCCGCCTGACGCGGCCTCCAAGGTTTCTACGCCGCCTGACGCGGCCTCCAAGGTTTCTACGCCGCCAGCTGCGGCCTCCAAGGTTTCTACGCCGCCAGCTGCGGCCTCCAAGGTCCTACGTGCTGGACGGCCTCCCGGCCGCCCCCCTGAACGATGGTCCCGTGCTGGACGGCCTCCCGGCCGCCCCCCTGAACGATGGTCCCGTGTTGGACGGCCTCCCGGCCGCCCCCCTGAACGATGGTCCCGTGATGGACGGCCTCCCGGCCGCCCCCCTGAACAATGACTTTAGGGACGGTCTCTTGACCATTTAGATCGCATGTTTTTGCCTTAGTTTGTGTCAGTTCCTTGTGATCCCTCGTGTCTCTTTGTTTTTCTCTGGCTCCTCGTGTCTTGTTTTTCTCCTTGGCTCCTCGTGTCTTGTTTTTCTTCTCGTGTCCTTTTTGCTCCTCGTGTCCTCGTTTTCTGGTTCCTCGTTCTCTTTGGCTCCTCGTGTCTCGTTCTTTGTGATCCCTCGTGTCTTTTCTCTGGTCCTCGTGTGTTTCCTCTGGCCCTCCACCCTTGCAGTGCCGCCCTCCACCCACCCAAGTCCTTCGGGAGGGGGGGGGGTTTGGGGACGCCTGGAGGCGTCCTTGAGGGGGGGGGTACTGTAAGGATGGCACCTTTTGCTGTTTCTGTTTGTGTCTGTGTTTCC
>NW_023629679.1:0-1874 GCF_014905685.2 Nematolebias whitei | reverse complement strand
TCGTAGTGAAGCTTGAGGAAGAGCCTTACTAAAATATGTGACAAGATACAGTGACAAGTAAAAAAAGTTACACATTAATTACAGTAAAGTACAAGAATAATTAAAAAAAGTCAATTTTTACCATAATGAAATACTTTATTTTTTAAATGAAACTGTTAATAACAAACCTATTACAGTAGTTACAAAGAGTAAACAAAATAATTTTAACCTCCCCGAGACCTGAGCTCTGGTCTGAGATGCATTTTTCATATCTCCTGGATATTTGTGATTAGATGGGCCTGATTCATGTATAAATGGGGAGTGGTGGCGCAGAGGTTAGAGAGGTGGGCCTGTGATCCGAAGATCGCCGGTTCACGCCCCGACAACATCAAAATTGTGGGTGGGGTAGGTGAAACACCCACACGCCCCCACCCTCATTCGCCCCACTCTGGGCCCATGAGCAAGGCCCTTAACCCCCACCATGTGCTCCCTAAACAGGTCTCAATTGAAAATGGGTTCTCGTGGCTCAATGAGACTACCTGTATAAATAAAGGTTAAATGAAACAAATAAAATAAAATAAATAAAGCTTCCTGTTCAAACAGGAAGTTGTATTTTGTTACATGGTTATGACATACTTTTGTAAAAAAAATGAAATAAAAGTCCTCATATGGGTAAAATGGGCTTATTTTACAGCATAACACAACATTGTTAACATGGCTTAACAAAGTATAAAACACAATTGAACAGAGTGAAGTATAAGGTACAGCAAAGCCAAAATGTAATGTCTCCATATGTGGACGCAGGGTCTCAGGAGGTTAAACAAATAAAAGTATATCATATTCTAAACAAACATACTTTATATGGTATTTATTATTAAGAGGATTTCTAAATAGATTTTTTTCAGCCCGCCATTTGGAGGGCAGAGCCTAATTCACTGTTGTTGCTAGGCAACATCAAAGAATATGAATTAGGCTATTGTTTTTAGCATGAAGCCAAACTAACCCTTGTTGCTTAGCAACAATAAACAAGATCCACACCAGAATATCTTGAAAGCATTATGAGCTGATGACATCACAAAGGTGATGACATCACAAAGGTACTCGCAGGACCTTTGTGATGTCATCAACAACATGCATATAAGGCACCTCAGTGTCAGAGTTCTCCCAGTTCAGCACTGAACACATTGGCGTACGGATCACAAAAGTATTTAGTAGAGTATCTACTGGCGACTGATAGATTTTGAAAATA
Source organism: Nematolebias whitei (assembly GCF_014905685.2). Classification (NCBI taxonomy): domain Eukaryota; kingdom Metazoa; phylum Chordata; class Actinopteri; order Cyprinodontiformes; family Rivulidae; genus Nematolebias; species Nematolebias whitei. The sequence goes on along the minus strand of NW_023629679.1, from coordinate 646 downwards.
ATAAAATCCTGCAAACCATGGACTCAAGACGTTCTTGGATTGATTCATCTGACCTTTGGGCCAGAAGAGAACAAGGCAGGTTGGAGACATTGACAAGATTCCGAGGTGAATCTTTCATCCAAACCCGGGAAATCATTGAGAAACTGGGAAAAAATGACCGGGATTTGGATTCAGCAACTGAAAAGCAACAAAACGCTTTCAGTAAAATGATTTTCTCTGCTCTTAAAGAGCAAAATCATAACAAAGACTCCACAGGATTGTGGGCGAGGCGAAAGGAGAAAAGATTTCAGGTTCTTGCGGGATATCGCAACCTGCATGAACTTGAAAATGAATTTAATAACCTAAGGTTGGAACCTGTCCACCAACCTGTGGTTAAACAAAAACTCATTCGCTTTCCTGCGACAGACCAGCGCTCGGTTCCACACCGGTACCCCACCGGTGTTTGGGAACTTCGTAGCTGCAGCTGGTCTACAAAGTTTGCACAGGTCGGGCGTAAAACCCCCAAGATTGCAAACGCAAATGTGCCGAACTCAGGGAACCAACAAAAAGTAAAAAAGGCCAAGGATGTGTCTGGCAAGAAAAAACGCCGGACTGATGGTCTAAGGAAGCACCCCAAGTTTCAAAATGGCAAAACCAGAACTGAAAC
>NW_023629678.1:0-1874 GCF_014905685.2 Nematolebias whitei | reverse complement strand
ACACAAAGTTTGTTTTTGAAACCATTAGTGAAAAGGCCAGACTTCAGGGGTATCTGAGGCAGGCTTGAAACACAAGAGTCAGGGTGGCTTCTGGGTAATACCAGATGGCTAGGCCTCAGACTGACGAAGCCTCTTGGATGAGGGGCGAAACGTTTCTTTTTAACAAAAAAAACGAAGTCCAGATGACATGATTCAACCTTTTTTGTTGGTAGTGTTCAACATTTTCCATCAGAATGAATGAAAATGGTCCTATCTCAGCCAAAAGATGGTTTATAAATATGAAGAAAAAAAAATCCATAAATACGTCGCTTCGGCCTATAAATCACAGGACATGTAAATTATGCAAAAAAACGTGACTTATAGGCCAAAAAATACAGTAACCTAAATTATCAGCACACAAGCAGCTTACACACCTGGTGCCATTAAGGCTTTAGAACAACAAATGCTCTCATACAGCTGCTGTTTTTTTCAAGGAAGGCCTTGCACATTTCAGTACTGAATTACTGAATACTGAATCCAGTACAACAGCATGGCTTTGTAGTAGAACAGTCCAGGTACTGAAATCAGCTGTCTGCAGTCCAGACCTCCCACCAAAGAAAAACATTTGGCACATTATGAAACGGTTGAACTGGCAGAATAATCCATCTAACATGGAGACAACACTCCCCTCCAAAAACTCCTCAGCTCCTGGATGTTTACAGATTGTTGTTAGAAGAAAGATGCTTCACTGTGGGAAACATGGCCCTGCCCAAGATTTTAGAGACGTTGCTACCATGAAATTCAAAATAAAAATCATTGCTTTCTATTTTTATTTACATTTTACACAGAATCTCAACCCCGCACAGTTACATTTCTTTCATTGCTTTTAATAAAACATCACATTCACTTACAGGTCCTTCTAAAAAAATTAGCATATTGTGATAAAGGTCATTATTTTCCATAATGTAATGATAAAAATAAAACTTTCATATATTTCAGATTCATTGCACACCAACTGAAATATTTCAGGTCTTTAATTGTTTTAATACTGATGATTATGGCATACAGCTCATGAAAACCCAAAATGCCTGTCCCAAAAAAATAGCATATCATGAAAAGGTTCTCTAAACAAGCTATTAACCTAACCATCTGAATCAACGACGTAACTCTAAACACCTGCAAAAGATTCCTGAAGCTTTTAAAAACTCCCAGCCTTGTTCATTACTCAAAACCACAATCATGGGTAAGACTGCCGACCTGACTGCTGTCCAGAAGGCCATCATTGACACCCTCAAGCAAAGAGGGTAAGACACAGAAAGAAATTGCTGAACGAATAGGCTGTTCCCAGAGTGCTGTATCAAGGCACCTCAGTGGGAAGTCTGTGGGAAGGGAAAAGTGTGGCAGAAAACGCTGCACAACGAGAAGAGGTGACCGGACCCTGAGGAGGATTGTGGAGAAGGGCCGATTCCAGACCTTGGGGGACCTGCAGAAGCAGTGGACTGAGTCTGGAGTAGAAACATCCAGAGCTACCGTGCACAGGCGTGTGCAGGAAATGGGCTACAGGTGCCGCATTCCCCAGGTCAAGCCACTTTTGAACAAGAGACTGCGTCAGAAGCATCTCACCTGGGACTGCTGCTGAGTGGTCCAAAGTTATGTTCTCTGATTACAGTAAATGTTGCATTTCCTTTGGAAATCAAGGTCCCAGAGTCTGGAGGAAGAGAGGAGACACAGAATTCACATTGCTTGAGGTCCAGTGTCAAGTTTCCACAGTCACTGGGGTGCCATGTCATCTGCTGGTGTTGGTCCACTGTGTTTTATCAAGGGCAGGGTCAATGCAGCTAGCTATCTGGAGATTTTGGAGCACTTCATGCTTCCATCTGCTGAAAAGCTTTATG
>NW_023629677.1:0-1874 GCF_014905685.2 Nematolebias whitei | reverse complement strand
AAAACACAAACAAATACAAAGAAAACAGACAGGGACAGAGCCTGTCAAATGAGGGGGAGCGGATACTTATTTTTTATGGTTATGTTGTTTAATCCGCGGTAATCAATGCATGGCCTGAGAGTTTTATCTTTTTTAGAAACGAAAAAGAAACCGGCTCCCAAAGGGGAGGTCGAGGGTCTAATAATACCTGAGGCAAGGGATTCATTAATATAATTAGACATGGATTCCCTTTCGGAACCAGAAAGATTATAAAGTCTACTTGAGGGCAAGGGGGCGCCAGGTAATAAGTCAATCGAGCAGTCATAGGGACGAAGAGGAGGGAGAGACAAGGCGCGTTGCTTGCTAAAGACTGCCGCTAGGTCGTGGTATTCAGCAGGAACAGAGGTGAGGTCGATCTCCTCTAGAGGAGGCGTGTCCCGAGGGAACTCGTTAATGGCGGAGCGAAGACAGTTACTGAGACACTTGTCGCTCCATTTGTCAACGCAGCCGCGCTCCCAATTAATAACAGGGTTATGGTTTCGAAGCCAGGGGAAACCTAAAATTATCTGGGGCGTACGAGAGTTGAACACATCGAAATCAGTCATCTCATGATGATTACCTGAGATGATGACATGCAAATTGATGGTTTTCTGATTAATGCGGGCCAATGTGTCTCCGGTTAAGCCGGCGACAGAAATCAGAGGAATCTCACGAGTAGGCAAAGAATGTTCTCTAACTAAATCAGCACTAATCAGGTTTTGTTCAGCACCCGAGTCGATGAGAGCTGAAAACGAAAAGCGATGGTCAGGAGTCTGAATGACCATGGGAAGCAACAGTTTAAATGGGGAGGTTAACGCAGAAGTTCCCACCAGTAACTCCCGCTTTACTGGTGGAAGTTCTCGTCTTCCCCGAAATGGACAGTGGGGCAGAAAATGACCGGGGTTACCACAATAAATGCAGAGACGGGTGGATACACGCCGCTGTCTCTCTGCAGTAGTCAGCCGTGCGCGCCCCACCTGCATAGGCTCGGGTGAGTGATCTTGTGGAGAAAAAGAAGATGATTGGTTGAGACCAGAAAGCATGGAGGATTGGGAGTTGTAGTTCAACTGAGGCTGCTTGGGTGAAACGGACTCATGGCGAGGGGTCGTAAACCTGGAAATGGGAGGATTCTGGGAAGTGTAGTACAAAGGTGCAGACTTGGGCTCACTTAGAGAAGCCAAAAACCCGGAAGTCGGTGATCGATGGGAACTGTAGTTTGCCTCTCTCCTCCTTTCCCGGAAACGGTCATCGAAGGAGATGTCAAGGTCTATCAACTTGTCGAAAGTCTCGGGCTCGTCTCGCGTGGCCATCTGGTCTTTGAGAAAATCAGATAAGGAGTTTAAGAAAATACCTTGGAGGGCAGATTTGTCCCATCCTGTTAGGGCAGCAAGGATCCGAAACTCCAGGGCGAACTCCGAAGCATTACGACGGCCTTGTCGTAAATTCAACAAATGCTTGGCGGTGTTCGACGTCTGCAGGGGGCGATCAAAAATCCTACGAAACTCATGCAGAAATAGTTCATAGGTTGCAGAGGGATTTTCATGGCTCAGGAGAAATGAGTGAGCCCACCGGAGAGCGTTACCCTTGAGCTGACTTACGAAAAAGGTGATCTTGGCTGCGTCTGAGGAGAACTGAGAGGGAGCCGCCTCGAAGGCGAGTCTGCACTGCAGCAAGAAGCCGCCACATTGGTCAGGGTCTCCGGTGAAGAACTCAGAAGGTTTAATTAACATTTGTTGAACAGGGGGAATAGAACCAGGAGCCGCGGGGGCTGGTGAAACGACTGGAGCTGAGGAGGAAGAAGCTTGCAGTTGTAGTGGACTAGGCCTATGTCAAAACTGACCAGATGGACAGAAACT
>NW_023629676.1:0-1875 GCF_014905685.2 Nematolebias whitei | reverse complement strand
GTTGAGGATAAAATCAGTCTGATAAGGCTCACTTCGGACAGAGAGGTGTTCACCTTCATCGAGCGTCAACCTGATGCCACGAGAAGGGATTACAACCTTCTGTGTGAAGCTTTGATCAGAGAATACGATCCCTACACGGGGCCTGGTGGCTTCCCAGCTGCAGACAAGGTCACGCAAGGGAAGCATGAACATCCAAAGGTTTATTACAAAAGAATCTTCCAAGCTTATTTTGGTTACAGGAATGAAACCGGCATGGAGGAGGAAGAAGGTTTTAAATTTGTTTTCAGCAAAAACCTCCACACTGACATTAAAACGTCAGTACAAATGATGGCAAATTTCAAAGAAAAATCCATCAATGAGATTAAACAGTGTGCTGTGAATGTGTTTGAGGCATGTTCTCATGCTAAGACGCCCATAGAGGTGTTTCCTGGTGTAAAGGTTAAATCCCATTCGCTAGAACTGGAAGGGCGGCGCATGTCGCCTCCCCCTCCTAAAAAAGGCGAGAAAAAGCAGTCTTTTCAAACTAACAAACCGCTTCATGAAGGTGCATGCTGGGACAAAAAAGATCTGAAGGGATTGAATTTAATCCCAGAGGATGAACATGATTATCGTAAGTGGGGTGTGCGTAGGACGAAGGGATATGGGAACCAAGGTGACCCATATTATCAGGGGAAGTCAGAAAAGGAACCCCCAAATGACGTATCTAGCCCTCCTCCATCTCGGACAAAACGACCCGAGGCGAAAAAATCACAAAGGTTCCAGAAACAAGGCCCTACACCTCTGAGCTCGGAAGAGACAGAGAAACTACGCAGGTTGTTAGACACTTTGAAACACACTGACACGGGAAACCAACCTGGAGCACTATGCAGTGATGTAATCACTATTAAATCTGAGGGCGCACATGACAACGTCACAGATGTCGGTGAAACACACCAAGACATTGTTGTTGTTGCCTCCAACAACCCCTCATCGGAAGAAAGAGGGGTGAACTCACACACAAACGATGACGAGTCATCGCAGGCTGAACACTCGGAAACAGCTACTGCTGTACTGACGGTTCAGACAAACCAAGATTACACAGACAAGGCTGAGCGTGAAGAAACGTCAGAAAAAAACATAGAGGTTTCTGTGTAACTTTATCAGAAGGGGGGTCGCCAAGGAGGCGTACCTGTCAGTACCGCTCGAAGGAGTCCTCACACATGAAGCACTACTGGACGGTGGGGCGGACATAACAATTATGTCAGCTAAACTGTTCGAGGAGCTGAGGACAGCCGCTAGCAGTGTTAACAGGGTAATACCTCTCACAGAATATGCTATAGAAATGCAGGGTCTCTCAGAGAAGAAGACAACCCTGACAGCTATAGCAATGGTTCACATGCAGATTGGCAGAATGACACTATACCATCCGGTACACGTGTCTAATGTTGACTCATTCCCATTTTTGGTTGGCCAGGATTTTATAAATCGCTTCGACGCGATTATAGATTATGGTGATCAGACGATGTGGGCCAAGGTGAGCAAACCACTGCCAATACAAATGCCTCCTGAGTGTAACACAGACTGCCTAACAGCAGGTACCGCAGAAAGCGCAAAGGACTCCTCAGCCGAGGACACGAGCCCGGTGAGTATTCCTCTGAAATCATGTGAAACCAAAGAGACCCACCCGATGGTCCAAACTCTGACCCAACAAGACAGCCTCCTCTGTGAGCTTGAGCAGTCAGAGTCCACCAAACACTACCTACCGCTGGTAGTTAAAGGTGTAGAGATCCAAGGATCCCACACCAACGATGCTGTTCTGTCTCTGTGGACAGATAAATCAGCAATTAACCGAGCTTTCTATGAAACCTTGGTTCACAAACACGTGGGTCTAGAACT
>NW_023629675.1:765-1876 GCF_014905685.2 Nematolebias whitei | reverse complement strand
TACAATAGGCCTTCGCAGCGCTTTGCTGCTCGGGCCTAATAAGAAACAGCACAATTACAATAGGCCTTCGCAGCGCTTTGCTGCTCGGGCCTAATTAAAGCTGCAAGCAGCATTGAAGGCCCTCGCAGCGAAGCGCCGCTGCGGCCTCATGGCGACCGCGGGAACTGCAGCGACCCTTCCCGGTCGCCATCGAGAACGCTCACGCTACAGTCACGCGCCCGTTCTCCGGAGTGCGCATTCGCCAAACCTTTGACATAAGCTGCGACCGCATATATACCTATTGTAATAATGTAGGGGGCGCACTTGAGTCAATTATTAAACAACAACACCACTGCGTCCATAAGTCCTCACTAGTCAAGCACCAAAAATCTGGTGCAGATCGGACGATATATCACTGAGATATAACAGTTTGAATTATCTAGGGGGCGCACTTGAGTCAAATATTAAACAACAACACCACTGCGTCCATAAGTCCTTACTAGTCAAGCACCAAAAATCTGGTCCAGATCGGACAAAATATCACTGAGATATAACAGTTTGATTTATGTAGGGGGCGCACTTGAGTCAAATATTAAACAACAACACCACTGTGTCCATAAGTCCTCACTAGTCAAGCATCAAAAATCTGGTGCAGATCGGACGATATATCACTGAGATATAACAGTTTGATTAACCTAGGGGGCGCACTTGAGTCAAAAGTAAAACAACAATACCATTGCGTGTTTAAGTGCTTACTTATCACACACCAAAAATATGGTGCAGATCGGATGACATATCACTGAGATATAACAGTTTGAATAATCTAGGGGGCGCCCTTGAGTCAAATATTAAACAACAAAACTAAAATGTCCATCAGCTCTCAGTAATGATGCACCCAAAATCTGGTCCAGATCGGATGACATATCACTGAGATATAACAGTTTGAATAATCTAGGGGGCGCACTTGAGTCAAATTTTAAACAACACTAACAATGTGTTTAGACATGGTCACACATTATGCCATAAAAATCTGGTGCAGATCGGATGATATATCATTGAGATATAAGGGTTGGAATATTATAGGGGGCGCTCTTGAGTCAAAAGTTAAAAAACATTACTAATGTGTCCATCA
>NW_023629675.1:0-665 GCF_014905685.2 Nematolebias whitei | reverse complement strand
TCACACATTATGCCATAAAAATCTGGTGCAGATCGGATGATATATCACTGAGATATAAGGGTTGGAATATTATAGGGGGCGCTCTAGAGTCAAAAGTAAAAAAACATTACAAATGTGTCCATGAGGGCTTACTAATGATGCACCCAAAATCTGTGCAGATCAGATGATATATCACTGAGATATAAGGGTTGGAATATTATAGGGGGCGCTCTAGAGTCATAAGTTAAAAAACATTACTAATTTGTCCATCATGGCTACATAATGATATACCAAAAATCTGGTGCAGATTGGATGATATATCACTGAGATATAAGGGTTGGAATATTATAGGGGGCGCTCTAGAGTCAAAAGTAAAAAAACATTACAAATGTGTCCATGAGGGCTTACTAATGATGCACCCAAAATCTGGTGCAGATCGGATGATATATCACTGAGATATATGGGTTGGAATATTATAGGGGGCGCTCTAGAGTCAAAAGTTAAAAAACATTACTAATGTGTCCATCATGGCTACATAATAATATACCAAAAATTTGGTGCAGATCGGATGATATATCATTGAGATATAACTGTTACAAGATTGTAGGGGGCGCTATAGAGTCAAAATTAAAAAAACATTACTACTGTGTCCACCAGGGCTAAATAATAATACACCATAAATTTGG
>NW_023629674.1:0-1876 GCF_014905685.2 Nematolebias whitei | reverse complement strand
ACCACTGTATATAGATATTATTGCAACAATGTAATGCATACTGACTGTTGTTTCACAAAGTGCGAAATAGGACTTATAGTAGATTAGCTTAAAAACATTCTGAAGAAATGGCACAACAGCTACTCAGCAGCACATCTACCGTATTTTTTTTTTTGTGAAAAATTTCAGTACATACAGAACATCATACAACCCCAGTTTTGACAAATGTGCATGTTTTGTAAAATGTAAATAAAAGGAGAGTGCAATGATTTGCAAATTTCTTACACCCATCATTTAATCACAAAACGAAACATATCAAGTGTTTAAATTAAGATTTTGTACCGTTTTGTTGGGATTCCAGTGTTTATCTACACTAACCACTTCTTGCAGCTCCTGAGTGGCAGGGTAGAGCTAATTGATCCCGGCTGTTATCAATACAGCTAATGAGGCTTAACCAGCACATATTTCTTTGATTTATAGTTTATATTTTTGCTATTTTTCAGTGTAACTAGGACCTTGAGTACACAATTTCATTCCACATCATGTTCCACATGCGATGTGAATCACCTTGAACCTTGAACATAATACTGAGTTGGACCAGAAATCAGCGCTGCAACATTGGTTACCATATGTATTTTACTCCTGCTCATCCTCTTCCATCTGAGCATCAAGCCTCCTTGTGTCTCCTCATCTCTACCTGGAGTCTGCGCCTTTTGTGATTCCCGCCTTGGAGTCCTCGATTGCAAATCCTCCAATAACCAAAACCAAACATTGACTCTGCCTTAATGTCCAACTTGCTACTCTACAGCTCATTGACTCATTTACTTACCTGATAACAGCCACTGTCCTCGTGGTCCTGGAATCCTCTGTCCTCCTCACCAAGCCTGCAAACAACAGCAACAGAGTAAGATAAATTAACACTGATAAGAACTGAGGGATTATACCCACCATCTCTTATTTAACACAGATCTTCCCACTCCACCCAATGAACTTCATCCATCCATACATCTTTTATATGCTTCTTACTTTTTGGGTCATGGGGGTCACTGATGCCCATGTCCAGCTATCAGTGTGCAAGAGGTGGGGGACACCCTGCACAGGTCTCCAGTCCATCACAGGGACACACAGAGACAGACAAGACAAACAACCATCCACTCTCTCACTCACACCTAGGGACAATTTAGAGTTACCAATCAGCCTAACATGCATGTTTTTGGTCTTTGGGAGGAAACCGGAGTACCCGGAGAAAACCCACACATGCATGGAGAGAACATGCAAACTCTACCCTGAAAGGTCCTGGGCCAGGATTTGAACTGGCAACCTTCTCGTTGAGAGACAAGAGCTCTAACAACTGAGCCACCTCATCAAACTTAATATTGTAAATATACCACTTACATTACTTAGCTACTAGTCTCTTGGATTTCATTGTTCCAAACTTGGGGTTTAGAAAATATATAATAATAATGTATGTATTGTCATCATTGTATGTTCCTATACAATGGCTCTCTGTATTTAACCCATCCGCCACCAGGTGGAGCAGTGAGCAGCTATTAAAAGCACCTGGGGCGCAACTGGGGATGCGGTGTCCTGCTCAGAGACACCACAAGATGTGCAATGACTGCGGATCGAGCCCGGGACCTTCGGGTCCCGAGTCGGCTGCCCCGCCCCTACACTATCTCGGCTTCCATGTCACTGTTTTACTGTAGTACTGAAACAATAATGGATTTTAGGTGAATCTAATTTGAATTATAAAGCAGCAATATATCTAAAAAACAAAATGAAACAGGGACAAGCTTACCTGAACAGTGTGTGAACGTGTGGGAACACAGGAGATCAGTTATATATGTTTTAAATCCTACAAAACCTATACATGACCTTGTTGTTTCTATGACAGGCA
>NW_023629673.1:0-1876 GCF_014905685.2 Nematolebias whitei | reverse complement strand
TTCTGATTTTATTTTAACACCTAAAACATTAAATTCTCCTATTTAATCTTTAAATAGAAGAAAATGGCAGAAGAAGAAGGAGACGTTGACCCTTTCGCCTCCCAATCACATGATGACATCATTTGGGGAGCTTTACATATTTTAACAAATTCAATTATTGGTAAGCAATTAGAGCAATTAGAACAACTTGATGAAATTCAAAGAGGGGAAGAACTGAAAAGTGTGGCAGAAGGAGCCACAGTGTCAGAGAGTAAAAAATCATCACAGGAACGGTTAGCAAAAATTTCTCTGCTTCTTAAAGCGGAATTGGATGACCAGTTTGAACGCAATGTCATGATGTCTAAAACACATGAGAAGAAGCTCTCAGAAATTCAGGCGTCAGTACAAGCTCAGTCTTATGACAAGATTAGGGATAAAGACCGTGAGTACCAAGCTGTGTGTTCAGACAATGAACAGCTACACCAAGAGTTGCAGCTCGCAAAAATAGATCTGGAAAAACGCAAAGTGGATAAAGAAGCATTGCTGGAACAATATATGGATTTACAAGGTGAATTTCAAACATCACAGGAACGCTTAAAAGCATGTGAGCAGAAACTAAGAGCGGCAACAAATAAAAGTAATGACGAGGCGCAAGGTTGTCTGGAATCCAGAGAAGACCGTGAACAGAGTCCGGATCATCAACCAAAACCTCCAAAAATCTATTACACACCTCGTGCTTTTAAGCCCATCCAAACACTTACACATATGGGTAGAGAAACACCCCCACTACCAACCACGCAAGTGAGACCGTTGATACTTTCTCCTTCAATGGATGATTTGCAAAAAATCTCAAAATATGTACAACGCTTTGTACCTGGACCGATGGGTTCATCTGGAACAAAAGCGTACCTCAGAGATCTTGAGTTCAGATTGAGATCTTATCCTAATGCTACGGTTGAGGATAAGATCAGTCTGATAAGGCTCACTTCGGACAGAGAGGTGTTCACCTTCATCGAGCGTCTACCTGATGCAACGAGAAAGGATTACAACCTTCTGTGTGAAGCTTTGATCAGAGAGTACGACTCCTGCACGGGACCTGCTGGTTTCCCAGCCGCAGACAAGGTCACGCAGGGAAAAAATGAACATCCAAAAGTTTATTACAAAAGAATCTTCCAAGCTTATTTTGGTAACAGAAATGAAACCGGGATGGAAGAAGAAGGTTTTAAATTTGTTTTCAGCAAAAATCTCCACACTGATTTTAAAACATCAGTGCAAATGATGGCAAATTTCAGAGAAAAACCCATCAATGAGATTAAACAGTGTGCTGTGAATGTGTTCGAGGCATGTTCTCATGCTAAGACGCCCATAGAAGTGTTTCCTGGTGTAAAGGTTAAACCCCACTCCCTAGAACTAGAAGGAAGGCGTGCGTCGCCACCTCCTCCTAAAAAAGGCGAGAAAAAGCAGTCTTTTCAAACTAACAAACCGCATCATGAAGGTGCACGCTGGGACAAAAAGGCTCCTCTTTCAGAGGATGAACGTGATTATCGTAAATGGGATATGCGTAGGACGCAAAGATATGGGATCCAAGAGGACCCATATTATCAGGGGAAATCCGAAAAGGAACCCCCAAAAGACGTACCTAACCCTCCCCCACCTCGGACGAAACGAACCGAGGCGATAAAATCACAAAGGTCCCAGGAACAAGGCCCTACACCTCTGAGCTCGGAAGAGACTGAGAAACTACAAAGGTTTTTAGAAACTTTGAAAAACGCTGAAATGGGAAACCAACCTGAAGCACAAGGTAGTGAGGTGATCGCTACTAAATCTGAAGGCGCGAATGACAACATTACAGATGTCGGTGAAACACACCAAGACATTGCTGTCGTTGCCTCCAACA
>NW_023629672.1:0-1877 GCF_014905685.2 Nematolebias whitei | reverse complement strand
GTTAAATTTCTGTTATGTGACCAAGATAACTTGTGAGTGGAGTGTTTAATCAGTGACATGAGACGCCATTTTATCTTTGACCCATCAGAATAAATGTGGTCATTTATTTAACAGAATCAAAATCAAAACGTGTACACATTGATTTGCTGATCTGTTTCTGATTAATAAACTTGGCACGATTTACTAGACAAGACAACAGAACATTACTGATTGAGAGTGATTCATCTCTGAAGGCATCTAGCTTGATTTACTGGCGAATCGAGAAGTTTAAGAGAGGAGGAATAGATTTAAGGAGGAAGTTTAGATGTGGAGTTATGTGTTGAACCAGAACATGGCACCCTTCCTCCGACATCCAGCTCAGCCCTCCGGTACACTTCAGGACGTGCAACGACTTTGTTACCTTAGCAGAGGATGTATCCACTCCGGAACAGAAGTCCATTGGTACGCTCCCTTTTCAGCGTCTCTGGTTAGAGTAGCTGGGGTCATCAGAAATCGTGACGAAGTACTCGGTTCAACCAAATACCTGGGTAGTGGCCAGGTGGCGGACTGCGTTCAGGAGGCGGGTGGACCCCGTAGCTAGTGTCGGCTTTCGGCTGTCGAGCCGAGGGGCTGCAGCTGCTGGGACGAGGTGCGGCAGTGCGGGAGGATATCGCCTTTGGATCTTTGTTCCTGTGAGGGCCGATCTGCTGCCGTGGTTCTTGGAGCGTCTGGAGCTGCGGGATCTGGTCTCCAAGAGTCCGACTTCCGGCGTCTGCTGGTCTGTGGTGGTGGAGGGCGGCTCTGGGCTAACAAATTGTCGAACCGCTGCCATTGGGCGGGTGGAAGTGAGTAAATTATGGCCAAATCCAAAGTAAAAAAACATGATTTCCTGGAACCAAGCTCAGACGATATTGAGGAGATAAAAAAAATCCTTGAACTTCATGAGTGCTGAACTCGCAAATTTAACATCCCAGCAGAAACTTCTGATTGGGTTGTTTGAGGAAGTGAAACAATTAAAACTACAAATAAATCTCAAGGATAAAAAAATAATGGAACTTGAAGAAAAATTAGATGACTTGGAACAGATTTCAAGACAAGATAATCTTCTTATAACTGGATTAGAGATAAAACGTACATATGCAAGCACTACTTCTGGGAAGGAAACTACTGAAGATTCATCTCCACAGGAGCAACTAACATTAGAAGAGCAGGGGATCTCCTTTTTGCAAGATAAAAGATCGACATACATCATGAAGACATCTCTTTGTGTCACACCCTGCCCAGCAAAATTGATAAGTCTAAACCGGTTATTGTTTTGAAATTCATTAGCAGGAAATTAAGAAATAAGGTAATAATGCAGGCAAAAAAAACTCAAGGGAACAAAAGTGTATATAAATGAACAATTAACAAAAAGAAATGGAAATCTGGCACGTGAAGCACAGTTATTAAAAAAACAAAACAAAGTATTTTCTACATGGACAAGAAATGGAAAAGTATGGATAAAAGTTCAAGATGGATCGCAAGCAAAAATAATAAAAGACATGAAGGATCTTGTAGAATGAACATATGCTGTCATATATTCATAGATTAAACGGATTCTTTCATTTTTCTGGACTGTATAATGACGTGCATCTGAATTTAATAAAATGTGGACGTGACACGTTAATTATCTTTGACTCACCAACGACAGTGGGTCATTTATTAACAGAATCAAGTTTAACACATCACACATTTACTTTAATTGGCAAAAATTGAAAATAACAACAGCTTATTAATCAGTTTTACAAGGAGGTAAACAATAAGGCGATTGTTTTCTCACTTCCAGCAGTACGACATTGACCACACGGCGGTGGTTGAAAAACTTTGCTTCAGACATTTCTAAAAATATCTGTAATGAT
>NW_023629671.1:989-1878 GCF_014905685.2 Nematolebias whitei | reverse complement strand
CTGTCTAGATACTGTGCTCACCCTTGCCGAAAAGTTTTTATTATCCCAACCCGGTTTAATCCAGCGTCCTGAATATCAGCAGCTTCTTGCTGGACTCAGAACTTTGAAAATTAAACATGATTCTGACTCAGCACCAGCATCAGAAGACCCTGCCTCTGTAGACCCACCGTCCACGCTGCACGCAGCCCTCGAGGTTGACCCATCTGCTGAGCTTCTCGCTCCTTCTTCGCCCGCTGAGGTCCTCGCTCCTGCTCCGCTCGCTGAGGTCCTCGCTCCGTCCGCTGAGGTCTTCACTCCTTCCAAAGACTCAGCCGCCATTTCAGAGGTCTCAACGTCCACCGAGGGTCCCAGGTCCGCCGACGTCGCTACGTCCACCGAGGGTCCCACGTCCGCCGATGTCGCTACGTCCACCGAGGGTCCCACGTCCGCTGACGTCGCTACGTCCACCGAGAGTCCCACTCCTCCAGAGGGTCCTACGCCCACCGAGGAGTCAGTTCCTGCCGCCGCTGCCGCGGAAGAGTCAGTTCCTGCCGCCGCCGCAGAGAAGTCAGTTCCTGCCTCCGCCGCAGAAGAGTCAGTTCCTGCCGCCGCAGAAGAGTCAGTTCCTGCCGCCGCAGAAGAGTCAGTTCCTGCCGCCGCCGCAGAGGAGTCAGTTCCTGCCGCCGCCGCCGCAGAAGAGTCAGTTCCTGCCACCGCAGAAGAGTCAGTTCCTGCCGCTGCCACAGAAGAGTCAGTTCCTGCCGCCGCCGCCGCCGCAGAAGAGTCAGTTCCTGCCGCCGCAGAAGAGTCAGTTCCTGCCGCCGCCGCAGGGGAGTCAGTTCCTGCCGCTGCAATACCCAGGTCCTCTCCGTCGTCTGCTGCAGAGCCACAGGCCTCTCCGACAGCAGCA
>NW_023629671.1:0-889 GCF_014905685.2 Nematolebias whitei | reverse complement strand
CTGTCTAGATACTGTGCTCACCCTTGCCGAAAAGTTTTTATTATCCCAACCCGGTTTAATCCAGCGTCCTGAATATCAGCAGCTTCTTGCTGGACTCAGAACTTTGAAAATTAAACATGATTCTGACTCAGCACCAGCATCAGAAGACCCTGCCTCTGTAGACCCACCGTCCACGCTGCACGCAGCCCTCGAGGTTGACCCATCTGCTGAGCTTCTCGCTCCTTCTTCGCCCGCTGAGGTCCTCGCTCCTGCTCCGCTCGCTGAGGTCCTCGCTCCGTCCGCTGAGGTCTTCACTCCTTCCAAAGACTCAGCCGCCATTTCAGAGGTCTCAACGTCCACCGAGGGTCCCAGGTCCGCCGACGTCGCTACGTCCACCGAGGGTCCCACGTCCGCCGATGTCGCTACGTCCACCGAGGGTCCCACGTCCGCTGACGTCGCTACGTCCACCGAGAGTCCCACTCCTCCAGAGGGTCCTACGCCCACCGAGGAGTCAGTTCCTGCCGCCGCTGCCGCGGAAGAGTCAGTTCCTGCCGCCGCCGCAGAGAAGTCAGTTCCTGCCTCCGCCGCAGAAGAGTCAGTTCCTGCCGCCGCAGAAGAGTCAGTTCCTGCCGCCGCAGAAGAGTCAGTTCCTGCCGCCGCCGCAGAGGAGTCAGTTCCTGCCGCCGCCGCCGCAGAAGAGTCAGTTCCTGCCACCGCAGAAGAGTCAGTTCCTGCCGCTGCCACAGAAGAGTCAGTTCCTGCCGCCGCCGCCGCCGCAGAAGAGTCAGTTCCTGCCGCCGCAGAAGAGTCAGTTCCTGCCGCCGCCGCAGGGGAGTCAGTTCCTGCCGCTGCAATACCCAGGTCCTCTCCGTCGTCTGCTGCAGAGCCACAGGCCTCTCCGACAGCAGCA
>NW_023629670.1:0-1878 GCF_014905685.2 Nematolebias whitei | reverse complement strand
AAGGTGGGATGGGGTGAGCATTCACTCAGCCCCCCTCCACCGACACGACGCTCTCCAGGAGGGAATGAGCAGCGGGGGGCTGTAGCTGAGCGCCGCCTGTCCCGGAGGAACCATCCGATTCGCTCCGAGGGTCGCGATAAGAGGAAAATTACAAGATGGCATTGTCCAGCGTGTAGCGACCTGTCACTGAGAAATATTCCTCGGCGCTTACCTTGAAACAAGACTGCTCGTCAGCTTCTCCTTAGGGAGAACTCACTAGACGACCGGAGGTCGACTGCCAGGCCAAGCATCCTTAACAAAGGTTGGTCATCTACACAACTTTCCTTCTTCGTTCTTCTGACAGTGCTATTAGCTTGCTGAAGAAAAAATGGGAGCCGATTTCCCGCTCTTAACGTAATTTATATGGACCGGGTGGGGCCCACACAGCAGGTGGGCGTGGACTAAATTTTTCAGTGCGATGCTTTGAATGACGGGATAAATCCATCAGCGACAGCCTTAAAGGGCGAAGCCTATACGAAATAGAACTAACTTTACCGCGGTTTAATGTGGCGCTACGGCTCTGCAGACATTGCACGATGCTGTCTTGTTTTGTGGTGTTTAGTGTAAAATACTTTCACATAGTGGACATGTTTAGATGAAAAGTTGGTTAGCTGTTAGCCACAGTGCTGCTAACTCAGCCTAATGTTGTAGCTGGCTGCAAACTATGAAATGGATTTCCTGAATTTGAGGCGGGTCTTATTACTCTGGGTTCATGAGACACGCCGCAGATCAGGAAATCCATTCCATAGTTTGAAGCCAACATGCATCACGGATCGGAAATATCGGCAGGTGGATTGAAAAAAATCGATTTTTTTCTGCATACGTCTTAATTCGAAGGATCAGCTAGTCTCTCAACAAAATTGATCAACTTTTCCCGATAGGAGTCAGGGTAAGGAGGACCCTCTCATCTCAACAGAAACAAATTGGATTCATGATGACAACTGGTTATTTTACTGTTTGGTTGGTGAATTTGTGAATTCTGGATTGTCTATAAATTCTTGGGGATGTGTCGAAGCTCATTGCCCAGGTGAGCAATGAAGTCCCCAGCAGAACAAGGGCGTCCCCAGGAGGCGCACTCTCCAGTACCCCCTCCAAGGACTCAAAAAGGGTGGGTAATCTGAGCTGTTGTTTGGTGCATAAGCACAAACAACAGTCAGAACCCGTCTCCCCACACGTAGGCAGAGGGAGTCTACTCTCTCGTTCACTGGGGTGAACCCCAACGTACAGGCACCAAGATGGGGGGCAAAAAGTATGCCCACTCCTGCTTGGCGCCTCTCACCAGGGCCAACTCCAGAGTGGAAGAGTGTCCAACCCCTCTCAAGGAACTTGGTTCCAGATAGGATACAGTATATATATATATATAGAGAGAGTGTACCTGGAGAAAACCCACACATGCAGAGAGAGAACATGCAAACTCCACCCAGAAGGGCACCTGGACCTAGATTTGAACCAGGGACCTGCTCGTTGAGAGGCAGCAGCTTTACCAGTTGTGCCACTATGTTGCCTTGCTTTCTTTTTTATCTAAATCGTGCCTTGTTCTATATTTTTCCAAATAATTTTGCTTGAAAATATTTTTGTTCATCTGTACAATAGCCTATCTTTAGAGTTGATTTCTAAGGCTTTTTGTTTTGAATGTTAATATCGATTTATTGACTTGTTTGGTGACCTGGCAGGTATTATCATTTCACCCAGAAGAAAATGACTGGTAGAAATTAATTAGGTTAATCAGTTTAGAAATTAATCATTAATACTTTTCAGCTTCTAAAGGCTAAAAGGCTTTTTAATCATTAACATTCAAAACTTTTCATATTTAAAAGGCTACATTTGTTAATTTCAAAG